>NW_025940648.1:434793-441973 GCF_000764305.2 Hyalella azteca
AAGTATGAACGCGTTCAAGAACAGACTAGATAAAGCTATGGAAAAATATATGTTCAGATTTGAAATGCCTAGCTCCTTATCGAACCCGGTGGAAGTCTAGTAGCTTCTTCAAACTATCGCCAGTCATGAAAAGATCCGGTCAAATGACACGAGTTTAGATTCTATAAACAAGGCACGAAATGGAAAAGAATCGGCGACAGGCCACATCAGGCCTACACTTCAGAGCCGACATCACTATGTTATGTTAGAGAGCTCTGGGTAAGAATATGGATGCCATAGGCACCCAAGGTCAAGAGACTTTTTTCATGCTCCAGAGGTGTGAAGTGTGAACCTCAGAGAAAGTAATTTTCTCATGCCAATTTCCAAGAACATGCAAGCCCATGCAAAATGAGTCACTATGCTGAATGGCGGTGGCATGCAGAGTTTCATCAAGACATTGAAGTGCAGCATGCTAATTACACTAATCAGCATGAACAAGAGAAACTGCAAAATTGCAACATGCAGTGAGAAAAAGAGAAAAATAAATAAATAAATACATATAAGAAAAAAAAAACACAGCTGAGGATCAACAGGGAGAGCAGCTTCTTAATTAATTTTTGTAATACAGGTTACATCGGGGCAACCACTCCACATTGCGGCAAATATTGCTGCAGGTATGAAAATACCTGACGACGCTGTTGGTTGGTGGCGCCTGCTCCAAGGGCTGCCTGCAGCCCCCAAGGAAGCCCCAGTGCAATCACTGCACTCATGAAGAGTGCTCTTGGACCAGTGAATCTGGTACAATATAATAAGAAATGAGCTATACTGTCCTCCACTTGACATACTGTGCAAACTCTAGTTGCTGTCATTCCAAATCGTACACGGTGAGCAGCTACACCAGCAGGCCAAGGCGGAGGCGAGCTACAGCACATTGTAGTGGCCTAGCCAAGGAGCTATAGTCAATATATGTTATATTGACTATGTACTTATATATGTACTATTGTCAAGGTTGTGTCTAAATTGTCCACAGCTAGTGTCAGCTACTTACTTGGGTTACCCAGTATTGACGCCAATGTCTGTTGAAGGCATGGGAAATTGCTAGCAGAGACACTTCAAAAGAGATTATGGACCAGGAGGACCTATCTGCACTGTGTGCTAGGTTAGCAGTCCAGTCTGCGACCTCATTTCAAACAATCCTGCTGTGACCCCTCTCCCAGCAGAAGGCGACAGTGTTCAGTCCTCTCTGGAGAAGCAGTGAGTGTATCCTGAAGACCACTGCTGAGTAGTTGGGGCGTCGGGTGTTGAGGATCAAGTGCAAAGAGGCTTTGGAGTCTGTAAAAATAACAACTTGATTGTTTTTTAGTCCCATCTAATTGAGTGTCATTTCCAAAGCCTTGAATATGGCAAATAATTCGGTGCCCATCACCGTATGGCTCGGGGACAGCAGCCAGGCAGTAGCAGTGGAAAGCTGAGGAATGTAGATGCCCGCCGAGACAGACCCAGCCTCTGTGCGGGATCCATCAGTATAGATTGGGATATGTCCAGGGTAAAATTTGTCCATTCTATGGGCAATCATGGTTGAGAGATGGTTGTCACCACGGTGCAGAGTAAGGTTACTACTAGGGTCAAAGCATATCTGGTTTTGTAGCGAAACCCAGGGAGGAATTGGTGAGAATGCTGAGGTTAACACCTGTCGAGGCATAGTAATTCCAATGGACCGAAACAAAAAGCGTGCATGAGCGGCAAATGGCTGTAGGTTGTTCTGGGCACTGTTGAGGTCAAATCCTAGCAAGCTTGGTATTTGGCTTGTATAGGAGAGTAGGCATAACGAAGACTCCATTTCATGAACAGGAAGCGAAAGCGGAGACGAAGTGGTAGGAGAGAGCATTCTGCCGTCAGGGATAAAATTGGTGAGGCACGAGTAGCACCCAGTATGAGGCGGAGTGCTCTATTTTGTACAATGTCTAGTATCTGGCAATCCTGGCTGTTTGATCAGTATAGACTACAGAGGGCGCAGCCGTAGGCCACAAATTTTGCTCATAAATAAGCCCTGGAGTCAACGCCTAGCTGCACCATGCATTAACTTTACTCAGCCTCAGAACTAGAAGCCGCAGACTACGATTGAACTCCGTAATCCAGACAAGCGACACACTGCCAAAAGATAATAGCGCCGTAGGTCTTCAGCCAATGCTTAAGCATGCTCACTCATAAGCAGGCAGTTCCCCAGCCGGCTGTACCTACTCAGGCCTAACCTCTTCTGGCCTAACCTATTCCCGCTGTCCCGGCTCACAACCTTCTTGCAGTCAATGACAGGCTCTACCAGCACACTTGGACCGCCTTTCTAACTTCTAGCAGCCAATGAGGTTAGGTTGGTCCGCTCAGGTTTGTTTTGGGTGGAGAAAGTTTATAGCTCGTATAGGTTAGACCTAAAAAGGTAAGGCCAGAGGAGGTTTGGCCAGATGCAGTATGGCCATGTTTACTTTGGCAAGCTTATTTTGTGGCTGTGGACATCCGGCGCTATGGTTTTGAACACTTGACTTCATAGGCCGTTATGCACTCTAGCGTTTTTACATGTGGAAAGGAATATGAACCTAAGTGTGAAGTTTGGCAAAGCTGGCCTCCGGCATGCGCCCCATTAACTTTACCTAGCCTCAGATCTACAGGGTGCGGCGTGGGAACTTACTCTTTTAAAAAAATCACAAAGTAAAAAGTATTAAAGATAGCGTTTTAATTCTTTCTTTTTTACAAAGAGCTACATTTAAAGTTTCGTTGGGTTTACTTACAAGTTTAATTCTTGAATATTACATCTTGTAGGTGACCTCCATGCTGTTCAATACAACACTAGAAAAGTAGACAGAGACTGCGAACGCGCGCTCCTCTCTCGACCACTGCATGGTCGCAACTGAACTGAGTGGACGAAAAACTTCATAGCCCGCGCACCATATTGCGCATGGCGCCACCTTCCTAGGACTAATGGCCGCCACGTGGCGCGCAATTCAAATAAGTAAGTTCCCGCGCCGCACCCTGTAGAAGCCGCAGATTACGCTTGAACTCCGTAATCCAGACAAGCGACACACTCCCGAAAGATAATAGCGCTGTACGTCTTCAGCCAATGCTTAAGCATGCTCGCTCATCAGCAGACAGTTCCCCAGCCGGCTGTACCTACTCAGGCCTAACCTCTTCTGGCCTAACCTATTCACGCTGTTCCGGCTCACAACCTTCTTGCGGTCAATGACTGGCTCTACCAGCACACTTGGACCGCCTTTCTAACTTCTTGCAGCCAGTGAGGTTAGGTTGGTCCGCTCAGGTTTGCTTTGGATGGAGAAAGGTTGCAGCTCGTATAGGTTAGGCCTGAAGAGATTAGGCCAGAGGAGGTTTGGTCAGATGCAGTATGGCCATGTTTACCTTTGACAAGCTTATTTGTGGCTGTGGACATCCGGGACTGTGGCTTTGAGCTCTTGACTACATAGGCCGTTTGCACTCTATCGTTCTTACCTATAGAAAGGAATATGAACCTATGTGTGAAGTTTGGCAAAGCTGGCCTCCGGCATGCGCCCCTATAGATTACATAGTACGAGCCGGGCGCGATGAAGAGGGGTTATGTTTGAGGGGTTCTCCGGGCAGTTCGTCCGACTTCATTATTCGTGCATAATAAGCTGCTAAAAGTTGCTTCTACCCAAAATTTACCGACAATGCTTATCCTTTAGTTGTTCATTTAAATTATAACGAGTCCTCGGCATTGCCTCGCACATCGTTATTTGAGGCTTCCACTTACTCATTATAATATATATTTTAGTATAGGCTGCACTTCGCTATTCTCATGTACGAGCGTAGTTTGGTTGTAATGTAGCGTTTGTATGAATTATTGTAATATTCAGGGTGGCCAGATCATGGTTGAACTATATACTAGTTCAACCATGGGCCAGATGACCTTTTTATTACAAATTCCGCGATTTAGTAGTTTTAAAGTAGTTTGGCCGGCTACCTAGAATTTATGATTGCGGGACGACTGAAATAACCCAGCATTGCCCAATACCAGCATAATTTTCATACTTCACCCCGTGCGCAAGCATACTGCAGAGCAAATTAGCCAACATGATTACTTGCTGAATGCCACAGGGACTAAATTCCTTCATGGATGTAAACCAGCGAGCCAATGACCTGCAAGCCGCCAAAACAATGGTCGTAACCCACACGCTAAACCCCAAAATATTTCTATTCCATGCAGCCTAGCCCCTTCCCCACTTTCGGTAAAAAACGCCCTGCGCCACACTGCTACCTCTCCAGCCTGTCCGTTCTTCTGGAGGCTAAACCTCCACGCTTACCCCCTGCTCCCCCTCCTTTCGGTACGCCCTGCGCCACACTGCTACCTCTCCAGCCTGTCCGTTCTTCTGGAGGCTAAACCTCCACGCTTACCCCCTGCTCCCCCTACTTTCGGTACCAGCTTGCGGAAGAAGTTTAATCAAACCTAACCTAACCTAACCTAACCCCTTCGCGGTATCGCGGAAAGGTGGAGAGAATGGAGTAAGTGTGGAGGTAGAAGATGCTGGTGAGCGTTAGGGCTGGGCTTACGCCTGCGAAGTGGGTAAGGTGATGCGACAGTCCGGTGCGGGGCCGTTCCCATTTACGGCAGTCTGGTGCGGTCTGCGGACCCTGTGGCTTACGGCATTTGTAAGAAGTGATGGTATGGGCTTAAATCATTGGTGTAGGAGCGATTGGGCGTAATCCGTTTGTACCTAGTATCAGTTTGTGTGATGAGGCATTGCTTGTTTCAAGCTGGTGTGTCAAGATGAGGCAAGTAAGAACAGCTGCATAGGTATTAGACTGACTATTTCTATTGCATGTAGAGGGTTGGCATTGGCTTTTGGGCTGATTTAAGAACATATTACATTCGATACTTTCAGGATTCTATGTAATCATTGGAGTTTTCCATTCGATGTGAAAATTTTCCATGTGAGAAATTTATAAAATACGGTTAAGAAATGTTCTTCATTTCATATCGTTCTATTCCTGTAAAAAATTTTTCAAGGATAAAAAGTAGTCCGCAACAATGCATTGAACATCGCTTTATAAAATGCCATATTAATATCAGACCATGCCCACTGACTTACTCTCATACTGAATATCTGATTTCAATTATTATTCCCATGATTGTAAAAATGCTGATTTCTATGTTAATAAATGTCTATTATTATAATAAATTATATTTCTATTATTAGCATATTAAATTCCAAACCTATACGGTACTATGCAATCATGGGAGCATTCATGTCGATCTTGAAATAGTAAATGTCAGAAATTCATTAAAAACGGTTAAAAAATGTATTTAAATTCAAATCATTCTACTTCTGTAGAAATTTTTTCATGGTTAAAAGGAGCCCTCAACAATACTTTGCACATCGCTTTATAATTTATAATATTCATGTCAGACTTGGCCCACTGAATTACTGTCATACTGAATTACTAATTTAAATAATTATTACTGTGATTGTAAATAGGATGATTCATATGATAATGAAAGAGGAAAATCTAGATACATAATTTTTAAAGTTATGATGCGTCTTCCCAAGAACAGAGTTCCGAATTAATAAAGGCTTTCTTCAGAGCAGTTTCCTTTCCACCTCGATTTTTGTTGTAATGGAGTCTTCCTTCCAAATAAAAGGGAGGTTGCGCTAAAATTATTGTATAGATTAAGAAGAGATAATCGTAATTATGTTTTAAAGTGTGAAGAGAATGAATGCATAATCAGCACACTTTAATATTTAATTGTCATTTACTACAACTTGAAGTCGTACAGGAAGTCGTACAGGAAGTCGTGAACATATTCAGCCTTGCATAAATCATTCATAACAAACTGCAACATTCATAACATAACAAATCATGGAGAGGATGAGTGGGGTAAGGGAGGTTTGAGGACTAATGTATTGGTGGGAGCCGATGGCAGTGTCAGGTTGTGGTGTGTAATTATACATAACTGTATAGTTATTAGGTGCACTGTATAGTTACAGGCTCCTTTGTATTCATGAATAAATTTGTTCGATGACTGACTGACGGGTATCATTCATTAATAGATATTGCAACATAACAATGTTAACTAATTTATAATTTGTAACATTGAGTTCTCTGAAGTCCGAGTTCCCTGAGGCCAGCAGATCTTTGTAAAATCTGCACTCGCATGTAAGTTCGGCCGTCACCAGCCCCAGCTGTCTGGTAAATAAATTAATCATTGAATTAAATTAGCTGGAATATAGCAATTTAAATTCTATACGTACATGATCTGTGCAGTAATGAGAATATTCATGTAAATGTGTAAATTTTTATCAGAAGTTCATAAAAAACGGTTAAGACATGCATTTAAATTGATATTCTATTTCTGTAGACATTTTTTAAAGTCTAAAAATTACAACAACACATTGCACATTGCTTAATAATCTGTAATATTAATATCAAACTGAATATTAACATCAGCCCACTGAAATATTATCATACTGAATTACTGATTTAAATTATTATTACTGTGATTGTAAAAATTATGATTTATATGATAATAAAAAGGCAAAAATAAATACCGGTACTTAGTTTTAAAGCAAATAACAGGAGCGAAAACCATAATGATGCGAAGTACCATGGTACGGATTATTATTGTAAAAAAATTTGCAGCTATATTTGCGCAACTGCTACATTAGTATTACATCAGACTACACGTTCAAATAAAGTTTGTATCTTAAATTGTTGAAGTCAAAACATGCCCACTAGTTTCTGAGGGAACCGCAAGCACATAAATCTCTCGGCGCTGTCAAGTGCCCTTTCAGCTCCTTCCCTCCTTCCCGGACCGTGAGTGGCCAGCGGTCGGCCAGAGCAGGTTAGCTCCGGCCGCCCGCTGGCAATTCACCGGCCACCTAAAGCCGCCCCTTGCCTAAAACAATATCCTTGAGGCCTGGGGTGTGTTATATTTGGCTGAAGTGATAACGAGACCAAGGGCTGGTGACGGCCGAACTTACATACTATACAGTTATGTATAGTTATAGAAGATAGGTGATAACACAACCCGAAAATTATCTACGTAACTTTGAGGCTATGAAAGTTACACACATGCCAATGAAAGACCTGCATGCCGAAAATATTATGTCACACACATAGGTATAATATCCAGCACAATTACTTTAACAATTAATTCGTTCACCAATAAATCGCTTTCCCC
>NW_025940649.1:0-9528 GCF_000764305.2 Hyalella azteca
GTCACTGGCGCGGCTTCGCCAGACGTAATAGAATAATTTCGTCACAAGAAAATGCACATTGAATAAATTAGTGAACGATGTTCCTCGTTCACAACACCATTAATTTTTTTTACTGTTACCTAATCAACTTCTTATTACAAAAGTTATTAGCAGCCTCTGAACTTCCCTGCAATGCCACGCAAGGTGCAGATGGCCTGCAACACATCAGCCCAGCCTCCTAAGCTTCTGTATAATGAAAACCTGTAAAATTAGAATATATAATAATTCTGAACATGAGTCTTCTCGACGACTTCAACATTGCACTATACAATAGATGCATTCGATATCCTGCATTGTGATAGCGTGGATAACGGAGCAAGATCCTCTGATGAGGGCAAAGCCAACGTACTTAATCATTTTTTCAGTAGCGTATTTACTGAAGAGGACTTGAACAGTATTCCAGCCATTGAGGAGCAAAGAACCAACACCAGGGGCCACGGCTATAAACTAAAAAAACTGCGTTGGAACACATCCATGCGACAACATTTCTTCTCGCTTCGAGTCACCGACATGTGGAACAGCCTCCCTGATAGCATCGTTGACGATCCGAGTATGAACGCGTTCAAGAACAGACTAGACAAAGCTCCGATCCGATCAAATGATACGAGTTTAGATCTATGAACAAGGCACGAAAAGGAAAAGAATCGGCGACAGGCCACATCAGGCCTACATTTCAGCGCCGACATCATTATGTTATGTTATGTTATGTTATGCAAGCGCATATGTTCAGTCTTAAAATGCCTAGCAAATTACGGACCAGGCAATAAGTCCAGACGAAGCTATGCTGGAGCATATGTTCAGTCTTAAAATGCCTAGCAAATTACGGACCAGGCAATAAGTCCAGCAGCT
Organism: Hyalella azteca; assembly: GCF_000764305.2. Classification (NCBI taxonomy): domain Eukaryota; kingdom Metazoa; phylum Arthropoda; class Malacostraca; order Amphipoda; family Hyalellidae; genus Hyalella; species Hyalella azteca. Next base: position 889 of record NW_025940649.1, read on the forward strand.
ATCTCAATCAATCGTCAGCTATGGAAAGATCGGGTTCCAAAGGCCGGATCCCTTGCGAATCAAGTGACGAAAAGTTCAAGAATCGGCAACAGGCCATGGGCCTATTTATTCAACGCCGACACTTCTATTTTATTCTATTATTATATACTTATCAGGATAATGTAGTCTTATTATTATAAACTTCTTATTCAGAACACGAGTCTTGCCGTCGACTTCAACATTGCATCATATAATAGAAGCATATAATATCATGCATTCCAAAAACGGAGCAAAATGGCAATGTATAACTTACTACTCTTAATTTTATTTTAGTTCTTAAAATCCTAACACACTGTTAGTTTTCAAGATAAAATAATATAGATAATCCATACCCTGATTCAATATTAGACTCCATTCTTCAATACAGAAAATTGGTGTGAGTCACCGGTGAGTCACCGACATTGCCATTACATTACTTTAATTATATTACAGAGAAAATTATTCGTTCATTATCATCCCTGCAGAAATGCAAGCGTGGGTTGAGTATCTGTGCGCAAGTGGGCCTTCAGTCCTGCTGACTACCCGCAATAAGCAGGTTTGCAGATTATCGCAAAAATTCTATTACCACGTTTAAGATACTGATACATACGAAAGAATAAAGAAAAATGCAATCAACTAATTTATAATAGTATTACTTACAGATGGTACACATTCTTTTTATTAGTTAACAGAAAATGTATTTTCAGGGGATACCTAATCATTTATCATCGCAGCATCAAACGGGACAAAGCGACATTGTTACGAAAATATATTATACGCGCAAGCCAAATATTTAATTTCATGAGCATGGGCTGTTGTCAAATTAATAATTTACCAAAATATAACTAAAATCAAACGATCTTAAACCATCTATTTACTATTAAACGTTGCTTAAAAAAATTGCATATGATCTAGCCTCTAGCCCTAGGTACTTTATACATTTCAAATTCAGCATATTAGCCGTGAATAAGATCACCCAGAATAGAACCACTTTTAATTTTCTGACATGAAATTTAGGCTTGATAACTTGGATAGCATCATGACCACAACCGCAATACGAGCACTATCCAACTGAGACATTTCTTCCTGTTTCAGATGTGATTGCAGACAAGTTGATACAGATATTACTGGCTTTCTAGGATTTTTCGAAAAGAAATAAGTCCTAGCATTCAATGATTACTTGCGATTGCGAGTAGGATAAAATTAAATATTATTTCTCTGTATTTGGTTGGTAAAAAGATCTTCGGGACATTTCTCTTGTCGGTTCTCACATGGCCATCAAAAACGTAATACAAGAAATTCATTGGCGGAACTGGAATCAACAATTTTTCCGTGAGCTAGGCTTGAGAGGGTTTTATTATTATGAGCCAAAGAAGTTTCATTCACAAATGTTCAATACCTTTAGAGTAAGAGGGCGATCAAACAGACGATAATTATATTTACTCAAAAAATTAAAAAAAAAGAACCCCGGTAGCCCGCAAACTAATATCCCAATAATAATACTGATATCTAAATATAATACTAATAAATACATTATGAAGCACTACCGGTAAATAGAGAAAATATGATTAAATTATTTATCTCTATTAAGTGACTTTGGTTCTAATTTTAATCATACAAGTTCATAACTTGTTTAGTATCAATTTGCTTAAAAATTTCAGTTCGCCCCAAAAAGTCCCACATATACTTCTCTCTTTCGTGCCACTTATTCGGACACAAATAGAATGAAATTTATTTGTATGTATGTTGTTAGAGAATAAAAATTTTCGGTTATCTGATTAACACTCAAAATTTTGTTTTTTGAAAAAACTCGACCAATCACTCCCACGAATCATTCGACTTTTCCACTCTTACTGTACAAGTCACATCCATCTCTCTGAGTTCTTCACACTTCTTCTATCCTAAAACTTTTTGGAAGTATATCATGTCAGAGAACTACGAATCAAACAAGTGAGTATTAAGTAAATTACTGAGATAAAAGTATTTAAATTGATATTATATCATGTGCATAAAGTAACGGTTGTTCATAATCTTGCATTTGTATGGTTATTTAGTGCTTAAAATGGCTAAAAGTGCCTCGTGTGCAGCGGCATGGTGCACCCACGAGATTTTAATGGCGGACACCGCGCCGATGTGACTCATGTTGCATGATCCAATTTTGCTTTCGATAATATCATGGCACATTTGCTTAATTGTGATATGTTTAAACAAAGCTACAAGTATAAATTTCTTAGTTATATTTACTAATTTGAATTGATTTTTGCCGTGCTGATAATAATTCCTAATCTACCTTTTTCCCGGATGTAGTCAGTCGAGAGAGATGAAAAATTTCACAGCATCCTGTTATCTTGCACGTTCAATTATTTATTTATATAATCATAATAAAAAGAATGTTAATTCATGCTACTTGTAATATTTTCATACTATATTTTTTTTCAATTTTGTATACCTACTTCATGATGCATTGCAATTTGGAAGGCAATTAGCTAACACTTTGACAACTTGACAAGATCAAATTATTCCATGTTATAATAATTTTGAAATCTTGTCTCCAAAGGGAAATGGAAATGATCACATTATTATTTGGAATTTTGAAGCTTAATTATTCACTTGTGTTCCTAATGAGATAGGAGATAGCCTAATTTATATAGCAGGAAATTAATGTTGACAAACCACAGATTTATTAGAATCAGTTTATTTTCAAATTTATTCATTTACTCAAAATTTAAACCTATTTCTTATGTATGATAATGCTGGTATCTATGATACTTTACTGGTCTAAATATAGGATTCAAAAATGAACTTGAGGTTGTATCTAAAAACCTTTCTGCTTTGCCAGTATGGCAGGAATTGGTAGGGACTAGCTCTAAAATTGAAGGGCAGGGTTGAGTTCTAGCCTAAGAATGGTTGTTCTGTTCATTCCATTCTGGAAAATAAGGCTCATGCCACCCATTAATGAGAAATTATCCCCATGCTTGCTCTCAAATTTACTAATTTTTTGCCCATGTCTAAATTTTTTTGTAAGAAAAAAAAAAGGAGCTCTGGTTTGCAATTTCCAGAAATCATTGGTTAAACAATAGTTTTGACCCAAGATTATTAAAATTCTGCCATATATTAGCTACACATCCAATTTGGATTTTGGAATATTGGCAGAAGTTTTCTTGATTTGTTGTCAAAAACATTCATTTCAAGGATTTTTAAAAATTATTGGTTGAAATCAATTTTTTTTGCTAAAGATATTGTGTGAATGCCATTAGAATGGGTGAACTACTGAACTTAGCCAGATTCACAGGCATTCTTGTCTGATTTATTTACAGTTGGCTTCTGCCCAATTTTTTAGTTTATTTCCAGATTGGGATTCATATATTCAAGGTCAATCTAGATTCTAGCATCAAGCGTAGAAAACATCTACCTTTAGTACTAGTAGTAACTAGAGCTTTCCCGCCATTTCTGGAAATTCATGAAATTCAAGATTTCCACCAGTTGCCAGATGAATTACCTCCTATCTAATTGTTAGCAAAAGTGAACAATCAAGCCGCGAGTTTCCAAATGTGTTCAAAATTCATCACGCCAGAGCCACAAAATTTCAGAAACAAGAAAAAAATTCCAGTCCTGATTTTAGGCCGTGACTAGATGTTTCCTGCCATTTCCAGAACCGTGAGATTTCCACCAGATGAAATACCTCCTATCCAATTATTAACAAAAATGCACGATCAGGCCGTGAGATTCCAAATGTATTAAAAAATTTGTCACGTTGGAGCTGCGAGATTTCAGAAACAAGTAGGAAAATTTCAATACTATCTAACATGGTGACCTGATAGTTCTGAAGAATCGGCTAAATATAGATAAAAGAATAGTTACAGATTATTGGAAGTGATATGATATGTACACTTATTATATCTATAAGTGTACATTATAGATATAACCTGTTAATTCTATATTACCCAGTTCATTACCCTACATTATTTAGACTGGAATGCTCCCTGAAATGGAGAAGAAGCAGCAGCATCAGCTTGCAATGAAGGCATTCAATAAATTGCTTCTCAAAGTTCCAAATAAAGCTTTCCTGCTACTTTTTCAGCTACAAGCTCCTCATGAGATCAATAATTTTGTTTGAATGGATGAAAGTCAAATGTTGGCTATAATACTTGTTTACTTTATTTGTTATTGTGCGGAGTTGCTCTCTGATAATTATTTATTACTGCTTTTTTAAATGGACTAGTAAGGCTTGGCTAAACAGGCAAAAAAGGATTGGATCAAAGACTGAAATTTTAGCTATAAATTTCAATTAAATAATTTATCTTGAGAGGCTAAAATTTATTTATATTTTTAAATTAACTAATGGAAGTTCTATGCTCCAGTTATAATTTGTGTTCAACTGGTGTTCTTTGAAAGGCATTTATAATCTTTATTACTTGCAAAAGGATCAGGGACAACAGGATTGATGTGATTCTGAAATTCCAGGCAAAGCTGCTAGTTTTGTAATGCAATGGCATAATTAATACAAGAGAGTTTCAGCTAACCCACAATATTCAACCCTGGAGCTGCAACATCTCAGTAAAAAATTTTACTTGGCAATCCTCCATGTGCAAATGTTACTAAAATACAAATTGAATGCAGGGCTGTTATCTGCATGATCTAGGTACTGCACTGCTAGCTCCTGAGTAGCCAAATTAAAATTAAGAGTAAGGTAATGCACCACTAATTGTTTTAAATACATTCATTCATCTGACCCTATCTTATTCCAACTGATTCTTGAAATTGTCAATGTTGACAATAAATCTTGGATGCAGATTTAATTCTTTTTCGCTATACCAGTTTGATTTGCCCTTCATATTTGGGTGTTGTTGGTTCTTGTTCCTTTAATATTTCCACTTAATATTTCCATTTTTTTTTTGTTAAATTCTTCAATTAATTAAAAATTGTCATATTAGAATAACATTAGCCTCACAAACCAACTTAGGCTTGAGAAATAACTGCTTAGTAACTTGAGGTAGTGCTAATAAGCAACCATCAATCCTTACCCTCACCTGACACCGTAAAATGGGGTAACTTAGACCACTTTTTTTTTATAAATGATGCCATTTTTTTACTAGCTAAATTAAACTTGAAATCACATCTTAACCCCTGTCCCCCCAGCAGTATAGGATAATTCTGATGTAAGCCTCACATCTTAACCCCTGTCCCCCCAGCAGTATAGGATAATTTTGATGTAAGCCTCACATCTTAACCCCTGTCCCCCCAGCAGTATAGGACAATTCTGACGCAAGCCTCACATCTTAACCCCTGTCCCCCCAGCAGTATAGGATAATTTTGATGTAAGCCTCACATCTTAACCCCTGTCCCCCCAGCAGTAGCGAGTGGACCGCCGAGGCCGCTAGCGCTGGCAACAGTGCCGGCCCCGCCAAGGACTTTGAGGGGCCGGCGGGAATGGATGTTGATGGTGTTATTGAAACCAACTATCATGAAGTGAGTCACGGGTATAAGTGGGTCATAAAAATATGTTGTATAAATGTGTCTGATATCTTCTTATTTATACTGTGTTGTTGGGTAGCATGGATGTTCAGCCTGTTATTGAAACCAACCATCTTGAAGTGATTGATATATCTTCTTATCTGTACTCATTTGAGATCCATGTAAGGGTTCAGCTTTATTTGATGTTGCTGTCTCTGTTATTAGATGATCAGATTTGGTGCTGTTAAAATCTAAGCTGTTGCAACCCACTCCACAATATCAGTCTTTTCTGTTTATAGTGTCTGTCTGCTGATACATAGCAAAATATTGCTTCATCTTTGAATACGTTTTGAATAACCAGCATAGATATAATTAAACATTTAGTCGTGAAAGGCCCATATTTCGGCATCAATTTTATAGTGAGAGTAACTAATTAATTGAGAGAGCTTTTAGAGTAACTAATTAAATTAATTTTATAGTGAGAGTAACAGTTGTAGGACAGGTATGTGGATTTGTTTGTTTATTGCCTGGTAATGTGATAAATGTTTGCACAGTCTTTAATTAAAATGATTGGGAGGTAATTTCCAAATTTAGGCTTCTCTATAACTACAATCAGTATTAAATTAAATTAGATGAATTGAATCTTTGTCTTTTTATTATGCATGTCAGCCTAGTAATATCCTTCACCCCGTCAGGTTGTTACGAGCTTTGACGACATGGACCTGCGAGATGACCTCTTGCGAGGCATCTACGCTTATGGTTTTGAGAAGCCTTCTGCCATCCAGCAGCGCGCCATCCTCCCTTGTATCAAGGGCTACGACTGCATCGCTCAGGCCCAGTCAGGTATGTTGGGCCATTCTCCCTTGTATCAAGGGCTACGACTGCATCGCCCAGGCCCAGTCAGGTATGTTGGGCCATCCTCCCTTGTAGCAAAGGCTACGACTGCATCGCCCAGGCCCAGTCAGGTATGTTGGGCCTAGCCTGGTGTGTTGGGCCCAGTCAGGTGCCCCAGTCCTAAGTGCATCAGTCCCTGAACTCTATTCTTGCTCCTTACTGACTCGACGAGCCAGACCCTAGCCACGGTCTGCTGACCATGCATGAATGTCCTCTCATCTACAGGTCAGATCTGCTTCCTCTTAATCTACACTAAGTTGTGCAGATCTCAATTTGTATATTGGTTATCTACGCCACTTCAATTCTCAGAACATTCATCCTAATAGACGATTTCTTCATTTTTCATATATATCTTTACTATATAGATGCGAAAATGAAAAGAATCACTTGAAATATTCATCAAGATTCTGTTGCTGTACAATGTATATATGTTGAACCACCACGCGTATGCTGACCTACATGCTGACGGTGCTGTCGTGTTCCAGGTACTGGCAAGACCGCCACCTTCAGCATCAGCATCTTGCAGCGCATTGATCCCAAGAGCCCCAACACCCAAGCCCTTATCTTGGCCCCCACCAGGGAGCTGGCCCAACAGGTGAGCTTTCCTCCAGTACCCTCACATTCCTCCAGTACCCTCACATTCCTCCAGTACCCTCACATTCCTCCAGTACCCTCACATTCCTCCAGTACCCTCACATTCCTCCAGTANATTGTGGGCACCCCTGGCAGGTGAGACTACTTCCCTGTGTCAGGGCCATACCCATCATTGTGGGCACCCCTGGCAGGTGAGACTACTTCCCTGTGTCAGGGCCATACCCATCATTGTGGGCACCCCTGGCAGGTGAGACTACTTCCCTGTGTCAGGGCCATACCCATCATTGTGGGCACCCCTGGCAGGTGAGACTACTTCCCTGTGTCAGGGCCATACCCATCATTGTGGGCACCCCTGGCAGGTGAGACTACTTCCCTGTGTCAGGGCCATACCCATCATTGTGGGCACCCCTGGCAGGTGAGACTACTTCCCTGTGTCAGGGCCATACCCATCATTGTGGGCACCCCTGGCAGGTGAGACTACTTCCCTGTGTCAGGGCCATACCCATCATTGTGGGCACCCCTGGCAGGTGAGACTACTTCCCTGTGTCAGGGCCATACCCATCATTGTGGGCACCCCTGGCAGGTGAGACTACTTCCATGTGCCAGGGCCGTACCTTAAAAACCTCTTTAAGTACGCATAGCGGTAGATTTCTCGTCTGTGATTAGTGGGTTTACATTGAAAAACTAAGAGTTACAAATAATAAATTATTTTACGGTAAGAGTTACAAAGGATAGTTTATTTTTTTTTTGATAGTTTTCACCAGGTTTTAAAGAGCGCAAGGTTATGAAGTGATGACATGTAGAGTCAAGTTAAAGGTTACTGAAGTGCATGTGTTATCTTTCCATGTTGAATAACATAAAATTTGAATTTAGTTTGTCACCTGTTGCCTGAGTTAATAAGCAAGCTTTTATTCAGATATCAATGAACACAAATAAATAACATACTGATCTAGCACATAAAGATGGTAACTTAATAAATGTTTTGACTGAAGAGGAGCACAATACAATACACTACATAGCTGTTGTAGTGTGATGCGTCTTGAAGCATAAATTGCTTCAAAAATATTCACATTTCTAGCAGTAAGACTCGTTGCTGTACGGTTTATTGAAGTTTGGAGTAATAATGTGCATTTGGTGTGCAGGGTGTACGACATGATCAACCGCCGCGTGCTGGACCCGAACTTCATCAAGATGTTCGTCCTCGACGAATCTGATGAGATGTTGTCCAGGGGCTTCAAGGATCAGATCTATGACATCTTCAGGTATGTGATGTGTAGAACTGCTAGAAATTAATCTACAACATTTTCATGTACAGGTGTGATGTGTAGAACTGCAAGAAATAATCTTATAATATTTTCATGTATGGGTGTGATGTGTAGAACTGCAAGAAATAAATCTACAATATTTTCATGTATGGGTGTGATGTGTAGAACTGCAAGAAATAATCTTATAATATTTTCATGTATGGGTGTGATGTGTAGAACTGCAAGAAATAAATCTACAATATTTTCATGTATGGGTGTGATGTGTAGAACTGCAAGAAATAATCTTATAATATTTTCATGTATGGGTGTGATGTGTAGAACTGCAAGAAATAAATCTACAATATTTTCATGTATGGGTGTGATGTGTAGAACTGCAAGAAATAATCTTATAATATTTTCATGTATGGGTGTGATG
>NW_025940649.1:9615-29969 GCF_000764305.2 Hyalella azteca
AGCCACCATGCCCCAGTAGCTTGTCTTTAACACCACCTGTTTACTCAGGTACCTCCCGTCTGAGGTGCAGGTGGTGCTGTCAGCCACCATGCCCCAGTAGCTTGTCTTTAACACCACCTGTTTACTCAGGTACCTCCCGTCTGAGGTGCAGGTGGTGCTGCTGTCAGCCACCATGCCCCAGTAGCTTGTTGTTAACACCACCTGTTTACTCAGGTACCTCCCGTCTGAGGTGCAGGTGGTGCTGCTGTCAGCCACCATGCCCCAGTAGCTTGTCTTTAACACCACCTGTTTACTCAGGTACCTCCCGTCTGAGGTGCAGGTGGTGCTGTCAGCCACCATGCCCCAGTAGCTTGTCTTTAACACCACCTGTTTACTCAGGTACCTCCCGTCTGAGGTGCAGGTGGTGCTGTCAGCCACCATGCCCCAGTAGCTTGTCTTTAACACCACCTGTTTACTCAGGTACCTCCCGTCTGAGGTGCAGGTGGTGCTGCTGTCAGCCACCATGCCCCAGTAGCTTGTTGTTAACACCACCTGTTTACTCAGGTACCTCCCGTCTGAGGTGCAGGTGGTGCTGCTGTCAGCCACCATGCCCCAGTAGCTTGTCTTTAACACCACCTGTTTACTCAGGTACCTCCCGTCTGAGGTGCAGGTGGTGCTGCTGTCAGCCACCATGCCCCAGGAGGTGCTGGAGGTCACCAAGAAGTTCATGCGCGACCCCAAGACGATCCTCGTCAAGAAGGAGGAACTTACGCTTGAAGGTGACCAATAAAATAACTTGTAATTAATTGTAAACATTAATGAAATAACATGCATAACGCAATGTAATACGTTATTAGTTTACTCATCAGCATATATTTACTATCTTTAGTGGGCGCTGATGGTGTTGTGTGTTGCGTTGTGGTAAGGATTACTAAAGAAACGGTAAATTAAGCTTTATGTTTTTGCAAATATCAAGTAATTCACTATTAATCCTGTTTGTGCTCACCACCCCCCTGTTTGTGCTCACCATCCCCCCTGTTTGTGCTCACCATCACCCCTGTTTGTGCCCACCATCCCCACTGTTTGTGCTCACCACCACCACTGCTGTCTCTTATACACATCTAGATGTGTATAAGAGACAGCTATTAGTACAACCTGTACCTTCTGAAGCAGATGGAACTGTTTCACCTATTGATGCCTTCAAATTGTTTGTAACTGATGATGTTATATCACATATTGTTCAGGAAACAAATAGATATGCAGAGCAAGTTCTTGAAAGTCAAAGAGTGACTAGGAAGTCACTTCTATCAGAGTGGAAACCGACAAATAATGAAGAAATAAGAAGGTTTCTTGGCATCATGATCTCTATGGGCCTTGTCAACATGCCAAGTATGGAATGCTATTGGTCAAAGAAAACACTTTATGCCTATGATTTTGTGAAAAGAAATATTACTAGAAGTCGATTTTTTCTCCTTCTGCGAATGCTGCATTTCAACGATAATGAAACTTTTGAACAAAACAGAAGACTGCACAAAATAGAACCTGTCTCTTATACACATCTAGATGTGTATAAGAGACAGCTGTATCTGTATCACAGTATCAGTATCTTCAGTTGCAATGCAGACGCCAAGCTGGTAGGGGGTATGCAGTCATGGCGGACTCAGAGCTATTCATGAGCCCAGATGTGTATAAGAGACAGTCACCACTGTTTGTGCTCACCATCCCCACTGTTTGTGCTCACCATCACCACTGTTTGTGCTCACCATCCTCCCCACTGTTTGTGCTCACCATCACCACTGTTTGTGCTCACCATCACCACTGTTTGTGCTCACCATCCCCACTGTTTGTGCTCACCATCCCCACTGTTTGTGCTCACCATCACCACTGTTTGTGCTCACCATCACCACTGTTTGTGCTCACCATCACTCCTGTTTGTGCTCACCATCACCACTGTTTGTGCTCACCATCACCACTGTTTGTGCTCACCATCACCACTGTTTGTGCTCACCATCACCACTGTTTGTGCTCACCATCCCCACTGTTTGTGCTCACCATCACCACTGTTTGTGCTCTCCATCCCCACTGTTTGTGCTCACCATCACCCATGTTTGTGCTCACCATCCCTCCCCCTCGCACAGGTATCAAGCAGTTCTACGTGAACGTAGAGAAGGAGGACTGGAAGCTAGACACGCTCTGTGATCTCTACGAGACGCTCACTATCACTCAGGCCGTCATCTTCTGCAACACGCGCAGGAAGGTCGACTGGCTCACTGATAAGATGCACCAGAAGGACTTCACTGTCTCCGCTATGGTGGGCATTTGATTATTAATATATTATTTGTTTCTTTATACCATTCTATTATAGAGGTAACTTCACTGTCTCCGCTATGGTCAGCGTTTTATTATTAATTTATTATTTGTTTCTTTATAACATTCTATTATAGAGGTAACTTCACTGTCTACGCTATGGTCAGCGTTTTATTATTAATCTATTATTTGTTTCTTTATAACATTCTATTATAGAGGTGACTTCACTGTCTCCGCTATGGTCAGCATTTGATTATTAATCTATTATTTGTTTCTTTATACCATTCTATTATAGAGGTAACTTCACTGTCTATGCTATGGTCAGCATTTGATTATTAATCTATTATTTGTTTCTTTATACCATTCTATTATAGAGGTAACTTCACTGTCTCCGCTATGGTGGGCATTTGATTATTAATCTATTATATAATTGTTTATTTATACCATTCTATTATAGAGGTAACTTCACTGTCTCTGCTATAGTCGACATTTGATTCTTATTCTATTATTTAATTGTTTCTTTATACTGTTAGTTACTATTGTAAATTTAATTCTTATACTTTTATGTAATAATTTTTTTTCACTGTCTCCTCTATGGTCAGCATTTGCTTCTTATTTTATTCTATAATAATTTCTTCATACTATTCTATTTCTTCATTTATAATCACAACATTAATCGCGTATGAGGCTGTGTATTGAAGTCCAGTTATTTAATTCAGCGATCGTTCCATTAAGATTTTCTCAATTGCACACAGCGGCGCATGTATGCGTAGTGGCCGATATTTCGTCTGTGATTGGTTGGTTATCTTGAAGTGCCGTCTGTGATTGGCTGACAAAGTTACAAGCTCTTGACCGTATTTATTATAATGTCGCCTGCCACAGTACTGAATAAAAGCAACCACTGATTATTTTTTTATTGATTTATCTATTTATTTTTTTTTATTAGAATTGTATACGAATGTGCAGAATCGATGTATGTATACAGCATTGTACATTGAACATACATCGATGTATTGTGTTTAGCATTACCCAACCATGCAGCATATTTGCCTCTTGAATACTCATCTCTACCATTAATTGACCCAGCATTATTAGGTTTAATAATTAACCTAATAATGTCAGCATAATAAAATAATTATTAAGTCAGCATGGTAATCATTGGCCGTTGAGCAGCACGGCGACATGACGCAGAAGGAGCGAGATGTCATCATGCGCGAGTTCCGCTCAGGCTCGTCACGTGTCCTCATCACCACCGACCTCCTTGCCCGCGGCATTGACGTGCAGCAGGTCAGGCAGTGCACTTAGTATCCTTAGTATTTGTTTGGGACATAGCAGTCCCAGGCCACGATGGATCGCCGCCTCTGATTATCGTTCATCCGCCCTCATTTGGGCCACCTGATGCACGATGCTGTTGCTTGCTTCTCGCCGCTGGTAGTGTTGCAGGGGAGGTCGATCTGGGATTGTGCTCGGGAACACGTCTAGCTGTCTCTTGAAGGTCTCCAGGGTGAACTCCCCCTCCCTTAGATCCCTTGGTAGGGCGTTGAACAGCCTTGGTCCTGCCACAGAGAGTGATCCTTCTTGCAGGGATTGAAATCTGATTGCGGATCTGTTACGCAGGGGAGGGATCTTGCACAGTCTCCCCCTTCTCTCGTTGTGATATGTCTGAATCTTGAAGGTCTCGCTCCCGAAGTTTGGCACCATTCCGGTTATCATTTCCATGTGTACAGAATGACATACCTCTCCCGTCTCCTCTGCAGTGAGTACAGACTCAGTCGCTGTAACCTCTCCCAGTAGTTAAAAATCTCCATCCCTCTGATCCTGGAAGTAAAGGTTCGTTGGACTCCTTCCAGTTGCCGTATTGCGCCTAGATTGTGGTGCACTGTTATTGTGGTGCACTGTTATTGTGGTGCACTGTTATTGTGGTGCACTGTTGTTTGTGGTGCACTGTAGTGCTTATTGTGTAATGCTCCTGGCATTGTGGGCTTATATTGAACGGCAAACAATTCCTTCCTGCTCCTTTTAGCTCACAATTTAGGTTCTGCATATGATGAAGGAGATGCAAAGTTTTTTACATTGTCAATAATGTGAGACATTTAATTGGTTCTGACTGTGCTACAGTTATCGTACCTAGTTGAATCTGTGTATATTTTGTTTTGTTGTGACTGGGCCTAATTCAATCTCCGGGCAAAGGCTAAAGGCTAAAGCCCCTAGGCACACACTACAAATACAGCTTAATTAATAAGGCTAAAGCCCCTAGGCACACACTACAAATACAGCTTAATTAATAAGGCTAAAGCCCCTAGGCACATACTACAAATACAGCTTAAGTAATAAGACTAAGGCCCCTAGGCACACTCTACAAATACAGCTTAAGTGATAAGGCTAAGGCCCCTAGGCACACTACAAATACAGTTTTATTAATAAGGCTAAAGCCCCTAGGCACACTACCTGTTATAAGGATACTTGTATTTCTTGCCTGCGTTGTAACCCTGGTCCCTGTCCTTGTCACCTAGGAGCCTATGACAGCGTCATAGGAAAGCTCTGCGTCATGAAGTCTTTGAAAAGAGTTTTTTTTACATTTCGGTGATCATTTGAAAAATATTTTCTTGTACCATGTGATAACCTTCTCCCTTGTCCGTCAGGTGTCGCTGGTCATCAACTACGACCTACCGACCAACAGGGAGAACTACATTCACCGCATCGGGCGTGGCGGGCGCTTCGGTCGTAAGGGCGTGGCCATCAACTTTGTCACGAACGACGACAATCGCACGCTGGCCGACATCGAGGAGCACTACCGCACCTCCATCGAGCAGATGCCGCTCAACGTGGCAGATCTCATCTAAGATACCATGTCTGGGACTTGCCACGTCGCCACATGGGGGAAATTGAAAGTTGTCTTCAATTTACTTGCTTCCACAGGTTGCAAGGTACTAACCTCTAATTGATGTTTCATGCGGCCAAGGCATAATGTTGTTCGCTTCTTACGTCCCATAAATTGATTTGCTTAGTATGTGTTTTTTATTTATTCGTTTCCATTCAGTGCGAGTTAACAGTTTGTATATCGCCAAAATGAAATGAAATGTAGGTGGATTTTTCACTCATTTCAAGATTTTTGCCATTGCTGTCTGACGCTGTACCGTGCGAGGTGGTCTGCGAAGTTATATTAAGTGAGCGGGTTGACGTGTTCTCATGAACGTTTTATTGGCGTCTCGATTTCTCTTTCAGGCTTCGCGCCTAGCAAGTAAATGTCTTAATTAATTTGATGTGATCATTTACCTTCCAAGTTGACGAAACGCTCGATGGTTTTAAAATTATGTGATAAAAAAAACGAATTTTAGGCGCCATCACCTAGTACACGTATTCGTATACCTAGTACACGAATTTTACTTGAAAACATATTTGGTAAATGGTACATGATTGAAACGTAAAATTATCCATTTATTCGCGTTGACTGATTTTACGCTCCGATTAGCAACGGACGTCTTGGACGAATTTACCTCGGGGTCTGTTCAGATTCAGCGAGCAAGGAATATCTCCCGAAGTAATGAACGTGGCTCGATGAAACTTGGGACACGTATTCATTAGGACCTAACGGTGATGTTTAGCTCGTGAAAATGTTTGCAATTTCACCTTCATTCGTGAGTTATTTGGCGATACGTGCCTAAATTCACAGTGAACAAGATAATTCTTTTAAACTACGGTACAGATTTGAGCGAAACTTTGAATAATTTTAATATACATTCTTAACTATCCAAAGGTAATGTTTAGCTCGTGACAATATGATCGATTTTGCCTTCGTTCGCGAGTTATACGGATATAAGGAGAAACGACCGGTATTTCTCAATTCTCAGGCCGATTTTTAAACTTGCATTGATCTAGAGCCGTATACGTAAAGCCGTATATAACTCTCAAACGAAGGGAAAATTTAAGAAATTGTCACCAGCTTAACATCACGGTTGGGAGGTTAGGTATATACAAAGTTTCGTTCAAATCCGTTCAGTATTTTAGAAGAAATTTCTAGTTCACTGCGAATTTAAGCACGTATTGCTGTTTAAATATCACGAATGAGGAATAAATGGGATAAAAACTAGGGAACGAAGGCAAAATAAAGAAAAATTGTCACGAGCTAAACTTCATTTTTGATAGAAAAGTGCTCTTGGTCGTAAGTCAACTTGAAGATATTTGTTTGAAAAAATTGCCAGTTAAAGTCTGTTATAAAGTCTGCAACCATCCTCATTACTTTCGATCTGAATATGAAGATTGAGGCAAACTTCGGCATTTACCAGAAGTTACGCACACTCGTCAACACCTGTACCACTACCATCGAATCGACGTGACATGACTTCTAGTTCCGGTAAACTTTCGAATAAGCGATCGGTGCATCTTAGCTAGCTAGCATAGGTAAGCAATCTCGTCTCTATAAGCTATTCGTTGCAAGCTTTTAGAAGATTCTCCCCTGTGCGAAGGCAGCAAGGAGAATCGTCACAATCATGCTCACGTGCTGTATAGTCAGCCGAAATGCTGACGACTACATCTAGCACATTTAGTTGCCTAGGCTCTGACAATAGTTCGCTGGTAGGAGAAATCCTGGCGTTTCGAACCCTGTTTATATTCTGTGATCGTTCGAAGCCAATTTAGAGGGATCTATTACGATGCCGTTTCTTGTAATCGTACCTACCCTTTAAGGGTTTCGTTCCGTTCCCTCCTTTCCCTAATTTCTTATATAGAGTTGTCATCGGGAGCGTCGTGATTCCTGTGTTTGCGTCAAATTGCGTGGCTATGAAAATTTTCAGACGAGAGTAGTCTCCAACTTCAGTTCGCACTGTTCCTCGATGTGACTATTTCCCAACCTGCATTATCAGCTTGAAGTACCTATTTTTTGAAGAATGCATTTCTGTTTCTTGAAAATGCTAATTCTTTATTCAAATTACGGACGGACTTCTTCTCCAAGTTCAAAATGATGAAATAGCGAGCTTTGTACGCTTTTTTTTTACGACTATTGGCTGGATACTCTAATAGTAAGTCACATCAACTCGTAAGTCAACTAGTAAAGTCAGACTTAAACGAGCGGCTGTTCGAGCATGGGCTGGTAAGGTGGCTGGTATCAAAGTCGCTGTAAGCTTCCGGCTCGCTCTGTCAGAGGGGGTACAGAATTTTTTCAGGGATTGGAAGACGATGCTAGCCCATACTACAGCCATTATTTATATACTTGGTCGCGCATATATGATATACGTATTATTCATCGTGCATGTACGTATTATTTATCGTTCATATACTTATATGCCGCAGTGAAGAGCTTAGTTATTATTCTCATTGACGACAAAAGCCGTGGTTTAGTAGAAGAAATCAATCGAAGACGCCGCTGGAGTTGGAGAAACTGCCTGGTGACCATCTTCTCCTTTTTTCACAGTTACTCTGAATGATTTTAGGAATCGTACCGGTTCGCGTTTAGTTCTCATTCTCATAGCCTTGATTTGTCGTCTCAAGTCGATTCGGAGTGACTCGTGAATCATTTCGGCTCAACGTTCGGTAGCCACTATATAAAAGGCTGATTTTCTGTCGACCCTCTTATAGTAGTGGTGGTGGTAGTAGTAGTAGCAGCAGCATTAGTAATATAAGCGAAGGTAGCAGTAGTGTCGCGCGTGCCGGCAACTCGCGCTGCAGCCCACAGCAGTTTCATCTACGGCAGTGGTTCCCAAACATTTTCAGGCTGGCGCCCCCTTTGGCTCCCCAGTGAATTTCTAGCGCCCCCCAAAGGCATACGCCTCTTTCTTGAAATTTAGTACGCTGCAATTGTAAAAGATAAAGGTTAAACACAAATGTGTATTTCAAAAATAGAACCCCATTTATTAAACCAATATGTTTTTCAGCTGTATTAACTGTTTCAGCACTAGAAACCTACGACGTACGGCCAGACTCGTGGCCGGTCTCACGACCAGAGACCGATCTCCAAATTCAGTTATAAAGTAATATCTCCAAAACTTATGAGCCCAGCTCTATGAAACTTGGAACACGTATTCATCAGAACCTAACGGTGATATTTAGCTCGTGAAATTTTTTTAAATTTCACCTTCACTTGTGAGTAACGCGTATATTGCGAAACAGGCTGAAATTCGCACTGATCAAAGAATTTCTTCCAAACTATTTGATACTTCCAAACAGATTTGAACGAAATTTTGAATGTACATTCCTAACTACCAAACGGTGATTTCTTAGCTTATAAATTTTCTTCCGATTTTACCTTCGCTTGCGAGTTTATTTCATTTCACCTTCATTCTTAATTTCACTCTTCCTTATATTCGGCCCGTATCGCCGGGTTATTTGTCACTTACATTCGCGGCGATCAAGAAATTTCTTAAACACTATAGAACAGATTTTAACGAAACTTTGTATATAAATACCGAACCTCTCAACGATGATGTTTCGCTCATGACAATTTTTCTATTTTGCTTTCGTTCGCGAGTTATACAGATATAGGAGGAACGACCGGCTTTTCTACCGGCCAGTTTAATCAGCAGTACGTATAGCCGTATAACTCGCAAACGAAGGCAAAACGAAAAAATTGTAAAATCACCGTTGCTGAGGTTAGGTATTTCTATACCGTTTCGTTCAAATCTGTTCAGTAGTTTGAAAAAAAATTCTTGATTACTGCGAATTTAAGCACTTATTGCTGTTCAAGTCACGAATAAAAGCGAACAAAAAAACTCGCGATAGAAGGCCACAATCGAAAAAATTTTCACGAGCAAAACATTGCCGTTCGATAGTTAGGACTGTAAAATCAAAATTTCATTCGAAACTGTTCGTTCAGTCGTTTGGAAGAAATTTTGGCCCGTATTGCCATATAACTATGGCAAAAAACCCCATATATATGGCGCCGAACGAGCCGAGGTGGACAAAATAAAGGCGAACTGAGCCTGGGCTTCCACTGCTTGCTGTAGGGACTGTGGTCAGTGTGGTGGGCTATCGGCAGTCGGCTCGAGTTCAGTAACTTCACTACTTCAGTTGCAATGCAGACGCCAAGCTGGTAGGGGGTATGCAGTCATGGCGGACTCAGAGCTATTCATGAGCCCGACTTCCTAACCAAGTTTATTGGAGATTACCGCTATTTGCCGTGCATGTGGAAGGTTCGAAACGCAGAATATTTGAACAAATTATACAAAAAAGATGAAGCATGGGAATATCTCATTCGAATCACGTGAGAAAAAGTTCCCAATGTAGACTTTGACTTTGTTGAGAAAATCAAGAATCCTTAATAGTTTAGATAGTCGTTTCGACTATCTTCGCGTATGAAATTTAGCAAATTTATATTGACCGAATGCCTGTCGTTTGGACTAGCCGTTCATTTGACTACTTACAGCACCAACAATTTGACACGGCTGACTTCGAAAAATTTTCGAAGTCTTCTCGCGTTGCTAGCCAAGTACGAAGGTGTATGGTGAAATACCGCCGAATCAGATACGCTAGTCAGAATCAGCTAACCGGACTCCAAGAGTCAGATACGCTAGTGTATGGGGCGCTTTAGAATGGTCTGAATTTACGTCAAAAATTTTTAGTCACGGAGTCTTCCATTATAGAGTTAAGTGTCGGGCTAGCTAAAGTAAATCACTTCTTTGTCCAGAGTGCGCGGACTTTGATAATATCCCCAAGCTGCATTTATTCAAACTCTGGATTAATCACAGCAGGCATGGCTAGACCTAATGGCCTCCAGAGGAACAGCTCTGAAGCTTGGGGATTCCAATGCATGCTGGTGACGGTGAATTCGGGATACCCCCAGCAGGGGCTGGGGAGAAGACCCTATCCGACGTTTCCTTGTGGGAACGAGGGCGACAGATGTGGGATTCAGGCGTCAGTCGCGTCACAGATGGACTCCCGCCAGTTGCCTGCTCCCCTGAGCTGCCGCCTGTTAGCTACAAGAAATTCTATTTACTTACGCTAATAAGGGACGTGTGGTGTCAATCAGGACAGTCCTCCGCCACGGCGTAAAATTGTTCTAGCAGCGAAACTAGTTGAAATGCTGCAAAACTAAACCTAGTGGCGTGAAGCAAAGGAGATGCATAGTTGAAAACAATCATCACTTTACAGGCAACTTGTAAGCTGCTGAAACGCACAAAGAAAACTACCTATCGGACACTAAAACACTACTATTAATTAAGTTACGAATAACAGGAACACCTGCTGACCCTCAGCTTACATTTTAAACCATTTTATAAGACGAAAAGAGTAACGTTTGAGTCCTATTTAAACTTACACAGCAGTGCCTTAGGCAATACGGAGCAAGTTCGCTCAGCTAATTAACTATCGGACTAAAAGGTACGACAACGTACAACAGACTGCACCGACCGCCTAAACTTCTGGTTGAATATGACAGAAAGACGGGCGTAAGACATTGACGGGAGTGTGATATATAGGCAATATTTTTTTACGCATTCAAATGTGGTGATAAATTTATAGGATTGACTTTTAATATTTACCTTAGTCTTGCAAGGACCACATAATCTTTACCGCAGAAATGAGCTTAAATTTATTTTCATTCCCGCGTTTAACTATTCTACCGTCAATGCCAAAATTTTCGTCACATCACAGTCTTGGCAAGGACCACGTTACCTCACTGCCGCGTAAATGAGTTAGAATTCAATTTCCGCGTATAAGTATTCTATCGTCGATGCAAAAATTTAGCTACATCACTTGTGTCGCCGGCCACTTCACTATCTATTTTGTTAGCAAAACTGAGCCAAAACTCTCTAACGCGATCGAAAAGCTGTATAGTTGTTATAGGTGGCAATCGAATCCTAAATAGGTATAATCATTCTGACCAGTATTATACGATTATATTTACAATCGGCGAGTAACGTGTAATTCGCTTCAGGCTGCCTGGCGGCTTATGTAGCATTGACGGTAATTCAGATCGTACACGTGGTGAAATTGGTGTATTTTTGCTGCCAAAAGCCTTGAGGGTTAATACATGTACCGCAAATGGTTAGAACTACATTAGATTTAAAAATTCAATTGCTGATTAATTTGAAATGGGACCTTTTTGTGAGCTAAATTGACCTTTTTCTCTTGGCTTCATCTGGCAACCCTGGACTAGCTAGATTGAAGCAGCATTCCCAGATGGTATATTTCTATACCAGATTTCCCAAATCTGGTATTTTCAGGTGTCTGCTATAAATATTCTAGATCTGGTATATTAGCCTAAATCTGGTATTTTCTGACTTTCTGCAAATTTACTGCATTGAGTTCCACCTCTGAAGTTTGAACTTAAGTGCTTAGTGCAATATAAGCACGAGAGTGATGATCTTTGATTGATTACTGATCAGTGATGATATGGCCTAGGACGAGTGAGGTTGTCGAACTGATCTCGAGACGCAAGCTCCACCATTTTTGTTTGGTGGTTTTGAATTCTAGAATGCCACTTATTGGAGTGCCACTTGAATTCTGGGGTGCCATTCAATATTTCACTGATCTTGAAAATCATCATCCATTCATGGAGCTGGCTGCCTACTGCATCACTTGTCTACTTTGACCTGTCTCCACTCTCCAATGCATTCGTGGTGCAAGTGTTTTCACATGTCACCTATGTGAAAAACAAGCAACGGCATAAAATTTCAACTAAGGTACTGGAGTTCCTTATTCGGACCAAAAGCTATCTGCTCAACCGCATCAAGTGATCACAGCCGAGATGTTAGGTAAATGCAATATGCAAGCATGTACGAAAATAAGCAAAAGGAATATAAGATGACCTGTTTCCGTGGCTTGCTCATGTTGAGTGAAGGGGAAGAAGATAAAAAAAGCGAAAGAAGTGATGAAAAAAGTGATAAAAAAGGAAAAAGTGGCAATGTAATCAAACACAGGAAAAGAAGTGTCAATATGTTCCAAACAGAGGGAAAAAATGTAACGTGTTCAAAAATGTTCGTGTTTGGCTAATTATCGTCAAGCCAGATAAATGCACACTACATAAGATGAATTTTTTTTCTTTTCCTAACCAACGTTTCTGACGAATAGTTTCATTAAATTTGGAGGTATTAGTCTGTTTTTTGAACAATGGAATTTCTGGTATATTGAGCTAGGCAATATGGTATTCTCGCCAAGAATAAACCTGGCAACACTGGATTGAACTCAGTGAACTTGTGTGCAGTGAACTGAGACCTGAGTGAAGTTTGAACAGTTGCTTGCCAGCCGCCTTGACAGAAGGAGCTGTTCACCTCGGTTCCAGTTGGATCAGGTTTCCTGGAGCCGTTTAGGTGCCCAGCGTGGAGCGAAGATAATCACAAAGTACTTATAGGCGTTTCCGCTGTAACGTATCGACTCTCGTGTTTTGACTTTAGACTAGCTTTGCGTTCCACAGCAGTCTAAAAACCACGCCTTGCGTGTGCAGAAGCTTCTACAAGAGTCGATTGATGATCAGCTTGCAATTCTACCGACGGTTCTTCAACCAGGCACCAGCGTGCCGCTAGGCAGCATCTATAGGAGGCGCAAGGACTAACGTCTGGGCGGTACCGTCTCGCGAACCATCATGACTAATAATCTACGTGCCTTCATGGTGAAAAAATTGTCAGGATTTTTTCTCTGCCTCCAGCTGATGGTTTGCGTTTAGTCGAGTATTGAAAGGCAAACATGAACTTGGGGGGGGACTTCTTTAAGTTGGCATATTCGGTTGGTAAATTGTTCCAGTTATTTCTGTCGAATGCTGGAACGTTTGATTCAAGATGTACCGCTTCTGGTACAAGTTGCCAACCAATTCTAAAGGAACTACCAGCTGGTAATTCCAGTGCTTAGAATCGTGAATGCTCACATATCAAAGTTTTCGGTGAGAACTTAAGGCCAATCTCCGAAATTGTTAGTTTTTTCTGTGCAATTTGAAGATTTTTGGCTAATAAGCAGAGCCAAGCTTGGCAGTCGTGAAGTTGCCAATTATATCAACACGTTTTGGCAAACTTGAAATTTTTCGGGGATACAAGGGAAATTTTCTATTTTCTTATTTAGCAGAGAAAACATTGTTTTCTCTTACCTTGGCAATATTTAAACATGAACGGGGGCACGGCAGACATGAGCATAGCACAGTTATTTCGGCGCTGAAGAATAGGCCTTATGTGGCCTGTCGCCGATTCTTGAACTTTTCGTGACTTCATCACAGGAGATCTTGAAACAGGTTACACGTGACTGGAACTTTTCAGAACTAAGCTGGAGCTACTAGACATCCATCTGGTTCGATATAGTGCTAGGCATTTCAAGTCTGAACATACGTTTTTCCATAGCTTCATCTAGTCTGTTCCTGAACGCTTTTATACTCGGAGCGTCAACGATGTTAGCCGGGAGGCTGTTCCACATGTCGGTGACTCGAAGCGAGAAGGCTACGCCGCGTGGATGTATTGCAACGCAGTTTTTTTTAGTTTATAGCCGTGGCCCCTGGAGTTGATTCTCGTTTAAAATTCTAGTAATCCTGGCCGGGTTCTGGGACCTTGTAGAGACTAGAGTATACTTGTATACTTAAATGAGGTCACCATGCAGTCGTAGAAAACAGAGGCTTGGAAGCTTCATTATCTTTAATCTTTCTTCGTACGGCTTTCCCTTCAAACCTGGAATCAGATTCGCTATCGCCGAATTAGATTCGCTAGTCAGAATCAGCTAACCGGACTCCAGAGTCAGATACGCTAGTGTATGGGGCGCTAAATTTAGAACGGTCTGAATTTACGTAAAAATTTAATCAGCCACGGGGAGTCTTCCATTACGGAGTTAACAGTGATGTGCTAGCTAAAGTAAATCACTCCTTTGTCCAGAGTGCGCGGACATCAAGACACTTTTGGGTATAGTCTGTTCCGTTAATCCTGCCTATTATAAACTGTACGTTCCAACTGCCTATTATGTCACGACTAGGTTTGGAAGCGTCGAGAGCAGCTGGGCTGAAGTACCAGTGATGTTGCTCATTTCACTCGAAATAAATTACAGAAAACAAGAACGGTTGCACCATCCGATAAGTTCCTGAGAGTGTGTGCGAAAGTGAGACCATCGGCTCTACTGCCTCTCCTACTACACGTCTATGATGAATCTGCGTCAACTATGCCGTTCAGCATTCATCAACGATGAATATACGTCAACGAATAATCCAACTAATTGCATTTGTGTACAAAATGTAACGCGTAATGTTACATCACTTATTAATTACTCTACATGTTGTAGCGTCTAAGAAATATTTAGTGTAGATATTCGCTCTAATGCGTATTGAATACATCACATATCATTTCATGTAGATTATGTATGTGGTGACACCACCACACAAGACGTGCCTGATATATATTTATTTGTTCCACAATAAACTGTGATGATCTGTAGACATTGTACGAGGTTATGTATGTCTATGTTGCTCTCCATGCTGAGATACGAGTGCCTTCATGTAAGCATGTACATCATGTGTGATGTATGCATGAATAAGCTATAGCTGTGTCATGTAAGCATGTATACCATGTGTGATGTATGCATGAATAAGCTATAGCTGTGTGATGTAAGCATGTGTGTATGTATTAATCAATACACGCTAGTTAGACTTCATACAAAAATTTTAGTTGGAAAATAAAGATTTCGTTATTTTAATGCTCGAGTTGTGCGGGAAATAAATTTAAAAAAAAAATTGAAAATAAAAAGAAACAATAGAACCTTCACTACTTCCCCAGCTCTTGATTAGTTTCACTTATGAATCCTAAAGTATTGTGCTTCTCCATTATCAATGTTATTAGTATTTTTAGCGCATTTTCTCTTAATGGAAAAAATGCACTAGTGTGCTCATGTCTGTCCGTCCGTTCGTCTGTCCGTGACTTCAAGTTTTCGTCGACGAGAAAATGCGCTCTCTGTCACTCACTGCAGTGAGTACTGAGTTATATTTTTTTAGTATTTGACCGACGTTATTAGTATATTAGTATTAGTTAGTGAATTAATTAATATTCACTAATATTCAATTCACTAATTAATATTATTAATTAGTCAATAGAGTAATTTGTGACCAGGACAACAAAGCTTGACATAAGGTTAAGAAAGGCATGGCAGAAAACAAATGGTTTGCAGTATAATTAAAATCAAGATTCCTGGTAAATCCACAATTATCAAGTGTCCTAAGAAGCGATATAAGAAAATCTGCGTTAATACTTCGATTTTCAGAAATTGTAGATTTTCAAGCTACTAGAAATTATGTAATTGGGGCACAGACTCTGGCCTCCTATTATGCGGTGATAATTTTTCACTGATAATTCGAAAAGTTTATCAAGTTTAAGTTAATTCAAGTTTTGTTCAGTAATTTAAATGGTCGCAGGCAACGCTGCATGCATTGCCAGTTAATAGGCATTATAAAACATCCTTGAAGATACAAGCAAACTGAATGAAACACAACCTTTATTTTACTGAGTTACTCTTCTTGCAACGCCTTGTGGTAGGAATAGCATATAACCATTTTCAGGCACGTATAACATGTAACCACCTGTAGGTAGGTATAACATTGTCGACGGTTAATGCATCCATAGACACGGGCATTAATTAATGCAAAATTCTTGCAACGGCTTGAGGTAGGAATAGCATATAACCATTTTCAGGCACGTATAACATGTAACCACCTGTAGGTACGTATAACATTGTAGCGTAATTTAAAACCTTGCATCCGAACGTAATGAAAAAAATTGTGAGGACACACCCATTAACATAAAATACCACAACGGAACAACTTATTTACACATCCGAGAGAGCGTTCGCCATCGCAGTTAGTTTAGTTTCCCCGAGATTCTCGACCCCGACGAGCGCGAGCAGCGCACACCCTCCTCCCCTGACGGCCGGACGCCGTCTGTGCCGCTTCAGGAGGTTGACTGCGCTGGTGATGGCGTCCTGCCGTGCCAAGTGTCGCAGCATCGCCACCACCTCATAGCTGCCGCCCCCCAGCAGGTGTTGGGGCGGCAGCCGCGAGAGCAGCAGCGAGTACAGGGAATTATTGTCCACATGACATGTGTAGCGGTCATCACTGTGGTTAGATTCGGTGTCGCCAACCAAATCAGGAACAGACATAATATCAAGCATCGTTTTGCCGGCAACTTTAGCGTCAAAGTCGATGTCCTTGACTGTTTTTTCAAGGGAATTTAGGTGATACAATAGAGAAGCTGCAGAGAGGCTTGAAGTTATGTCTGCCTGCAGGTAAGAGTGGCTGTGGTAAGGCTCGACTGAGTGGTCGTCTGAGAGGCTGTCTGTGAGGCAGTGGTGTGGCTGACACTGCGTTCGCCACAAGGACGAGTGGCGGTCGAAACAAGTCTCGAGTAGACTGAACCTGCCACAACATTTCTCACTCTCAGTCAAAAGAGAATTTTGTTTTTCTGTTGTTGAATTGCGAATTTTCGGAATAGGTGAATTTCCATTGCTGGGACTCAAACCAGAATTCGATGCACGGCAAACTGAAGACACTTGCAGAAGGTGGGCGGCAGGAGACGATGTGTAGCTGGCTATAGGAGCGACCAAATTGTCGTAGGGAAGCGTGGATAAAATATCCAGGTCTGCAAAATCATTCAATAAGCCAGCGATGGTCTCCAGAGCCACCACTGCAGACGCATTTGTAGGCTTAGCACTCAAGGGCGATACATTCTCCCCTGAAATTTTAATGTCAATTTTACCGCCAGTCTCTGTAGATTCTTTTTCGGTTTCTTGCTGGTTTCCTAACTTGGGACTTTCACAGTTGTTGTCCTTACGGAAAGTTCTGAGACTGCTACGTGAAGAGCTGCACGACTGTCGACGTTTTGAAACTTCACGATCGCTTGAGAAACAATTTTCTTCTTCACAATCATCATCATTCTTGCCGACATTATTTTCACTCTCGCCGCCATTTACAGCAAATTTTCTAGCACTTACAGCGGAGGTTTGGTTCTCCTGTTGGCAGCTCTTCATGAAGTTCTCGCACTTCTCATCGTCAGAGTCGCTGTCGACGTCCAGCCAGGAGTACTTGCGATACAAGGGCACCTCCTTCAGTTGTGGGTCATCCAGACTCAGTGGGAACTTCTTTTTCCTCGCCTCCATCCTGCGTTTAGGCAGGCACAAAAACAGCGGCAGAAGAACGTGCGTGAAACTAAACTGCGGGATTGCGTGCAACGGCAAAACAATTCTGTTTGTTTCATCACCGTCCCTGGAATCATATATTTTAACTGCAAATTTATTGTCAATATTTTGTGGTAAATATTTGATAGGGTAACTTGGGGTCAATGGTGTTAGATTTTCAACTTCAATTCCAGGGAATAAATCTTTTAATTCAGGGTAGAAATTTTGTGGAAGCTCCAAATTCTCCGCGGAACCTTCCAGAGGAACAAAACTTGCTGCTTGAGTTGAAGTTGAACTTAACGCTTGGGTTGAAGTTAGTCGCGGCAGCGCTGCACGTTCCAACGCAGAGGCCGCAGACGACTTGTCGTGATACATCTGAAATAAATACAATAATTAACCGTACAAATAACGTGTATGTGGGACACAATGTTGTTGTTGTTGTAATCGCCCATCCTGGCAGTGGCGACTAGGGAGGGGGGGTGATAGATCAGTTTTTCCGGGCACTCGGTACCACTGGTAGTTCTATGACCATCATTGGCTCGCTGACCCGCCAGAACCATTTGATTGCATTACACAACACCCTGGACAAGCCAGGTACTCATTTATCAACCAGAAATGGATGAATGGCTGAGTTGACCATGAGCTGAGCTTCCCGGCAGAACTTGTCCTCAGTGGGACTCGAACCCGGGCGCTGGGTGCGAGAGACAGAGAACCCGGGCACTGGGTGTGAGAGACAGAGAACCCGGGCGCTGGGTGCGAGAGACAGAGAACCCGGGAGCTGGGTGCGAGAGACAGAGAACCCGGGAGCTGGGTGTGAGAGACAGAGAACCCGGGAGCTGGGTGCGAGAGACGAGAAGACAGAGAACCCGGGCGCTGGGTGCGAGAGACTGAGTCTCTCACCACTGCACCACCACAGCTGGCCCACACAATGGTGAGTAAAGTAGTTAGTAAAGAAAGTAGTTAGTAAAGAAGTCATTAAACACTAAGTCGGTAGTAGAGAAGTCATCAAACATTAAGTTGGTACTAAAGAAATCGTTCAACACTAAATAGGTAATAAAGAAGTTATTAATAATTAAATATAACATATATATACAGACCACGTAGCACTGCAGAGCGTTCACAGCTGCTCTGACGTCAGTGCCAGCAGCTGCAGCAACACGTGCAGCAGATGCAGCAGCTGCAGCAACACGTGCAGCAGATGCAGCAGCAACAGCTGCACCGCAGCCCACCACACTCATCAGCTGCAGGTGCACGGCTGTAAGAACAGGTGAACATAAGCAGCTGCAATGGAGAGTCTAATATAATCAGATGCAATGAACAGGTGACGAGAAACATCAGCTGCAATGGAGAATTAATCAGCTGCATTACCTAGCATGCTGATGTCAGGCCACAGCACACACCTAGCATGCTGATGTCAGGCCAACCTAGCGTGCTGATGTCAGGCCACAGCACACACCTAGCATGCTGATGTCAGGCCTCAGCACACACCTAGCGTGCTGATCATACCTAGCGTGCTGATGTCAGGCCGGGATGCCTCAGCATGTCTGCAGTGCTGACGCAGCATGGCAGCAGCAGTACGCCCGTCAGTCGATGTCAGCAGCACAGGCCGCTTGCTGGTCAGCAGCAGCGAGTTGACTGATGTCAGGAAACCGTCGTCCCTCTCGCTGAACAGCAGGTCCAGCTGTCATATATCATAGCTTAGTATCATATCAACACTTTAATACATCATATCATCAATTATCATCACATCATTGCTTATCATATCAACACATTGATATATCATATAATTGCATATCATATCAACACTTTAATATACGACATCAAAACACTCAATATAAGCAATATGTAAGAATTTAGTAAGCATATATGACGCTATTCATGACCATACATGCAGCTATTCATGACCCTAATAGGGAAGAGGTTATATCAACATCCAGTCTTGTTCATTCAATATAAGAAACATAGAAAAATATTTCATTAATTCAACGGCAGAGCAACTCGTCGTACATCTTCCACCAGCAGCAGCGTGTAGCTCTCCTCCTTGCTGGGTCCCTCCTTTCCCTCCTTTTTGCTGGGTCCCTCCTTCTCCTTTTTGCTTGGTCCCTCCTTTCCCTCCTCCACTTCCACTCCTATATCCTCTTCACTATCTTGCTCTTCACTTTCATCAGACGAAATACGCGTCTTCTTAGTATTTTTTTGCCTCGTATAGCCAATCTTTGATTTAAGATTGGCTTTCTCCCTTCTTTGTTTTGACTGCTGACTGGCAGTTTCAGTCGTACGTTTCTGTGGCTTGCTGGCGTCAGCTTGCCGTTTGTTGGCGACAGTTTTGCCTTTGCTGGCGTCCGGCTTGCCTTTGCCGATGTCAGTTCCGCCTTTGCCGGCGTCAGTTTTGCCTTTGCTGGCGCTAGTTTCGCCTTTGCTGCCGACAGTTTTGACTTTGCCGACGTCAGTTTCGCCTTTGCTTGCGTCAGTTCGCAGTTTATCGGCGTCAGTTTTGCCTTTGCTGGCGTCAGCTGCAGATTTTTGCTGCCGTTGCTGGAACATAGCGGCGATGGGGTTGAGTTTAGGAGCGCGGGGTGGGGAGGCAGCTGCCTGCTGGGCGGCCAGCAGCTCGTGTGACTGCGCTGACGTCAGGAACAGCTTCTGTAATGTCAGACACGAGTGAGAATAATGTATAATTGTTATAACTTTAATAATACCAAAATAACAACCATTATTATGTCAGGAACAGCTTCTGCAATGTCAGCCACGAGTGAGAATAATGAATAGTTATTATAACTTTAATAATACCACAATAACAACTATTACTATTACTGCTATTGTTTGTTTGAATAACTATCAACAACTAAAATAACATGAAAAATACGCCCAAATAAGTATTGAATACGCCATTGAAAAGATGTATAGTACTGAAAAATACTGTTCCTAATATTACTATCTGCGTTTAGGAATCTTCAGACCCTGAGTCTCTACATCACACCTGGTCTGTCACCATCACACCTGGTCTGTCACCA
>NW_025940650.1:0-456 GCF_000764305.2 Hyalella azteca
TAAGTGGTGGGCGTTATTGATTAAAACCTGTGGCGATTTGTTCTGTGATATGTTGAAGTGCTGTGATAGTGGAGTGGTATTGCTTGAAGCCATGTTGTGTTCAATGTTAGGGAGATAAGGTGAGATTATATCAAGGATCATTTTTTCCAGTGTTTTTGCTATTGGAGTGATATTAATCTATAGGAAGATCCTATGTTAGTGTCTTTGCCAGTTTTGGGTATTAGTATAATCTTTGTCAATTTCCATGTATGGGGTATTATTGTATTGGAATTGATTGCAATATTGTATAATTGAGTTACCCAGTCAGAAATTGCCGCAGTCTGGAAGCCAGCCGCGGGTGAACTTGTCTGTGCCAATGCTTGCCCCAGCGCAACGCCAGGGTGGTCAACAGCGCAGGAATGTCCACAGCAGCGCAATATTGTGGCAGCGCTTCTCGGCCTGGAAAGGGCCTGCTGC
>NW_025940651.1:0-68980 GCF_000764305.2 Hyalella azteca
GCTTGTTCCACGTTATGTTAGTCTCGACGATTTCCCCTCACACCTCAGGTGAGAAAATTATCAATAGATTGCTGCTTCATTCGTATAACAATGACGGGTAATGTGATTATTATTATGAGCGGTAATTTCAGGTGGAGATTTCACTCAGGTTGTAAAGAATTTGACGCGGATTAATGATTGCATGTGAGTTCATTGGTGCACTCTCTTACATGTTAGTGACTGTTTTCATCTCCAGATTAGTGAATTTGTAATGCTGGTGATAATCAGTTGATATTAGTTTTGAATGTCTGAAGAAATACTACCAAGAATAATCGCGTCACAGGCATTTATTAGAAATGAACTGACTTCACTACATTTCACTGGCGGCCGAGTAGACATTTTAATCGCGTTTGCCCTAATAGACGTGCGTACTTTTCTGGTACTTCATCGATTCCACACTGAGCCTCATGCTTGCTCCCTCGCCAAATACATACATCATTGTTGGCTTGCTCAATGACTCCATTTGGATATTTCAAAATATTTTTTACCTCTCCGGCGAATTCTGAATATGGTAATTAAATGAATTCGGCGTTGTTCCCTGTTTCATTATGCAGGACAACTAGTTTTAAGGTGCTTCCGTATTACTTTAGGCCTAAACGCATGCTCATTGCGAATGCATAAATTTATAAGCCACAGCATCTTTCACTGAATTTCGCAATGTGTTGAGTAGGAACAAGCTCAACCGATCAGTTGAATCGAATTTCATGAGGATTAATAACTAATAGAGTGCATATGGTAATTATTTCTTTTATCGTGTGGTTCCCAGTACTTTCACACAGATAAATACAATATTTGTTTACAGTGTCTTATATAAGGTCGAGTTAATGCTTTGAGGAAACTTATTATTGGCTTATTTGCCTGCAGTGAGGTTGTGGAAGGCAAGATGACGATTTTCGCAGTCTCGAAAACTTTACGAGCTCTCATGGATTCATTGCCTGAAAACCAGGTGAGCCATTGCACGAAAAGTTAATTTTTTACAATACCCGAATTCCAAATATTAAAGTCATTATGAAATCGAGTTTTAGTCAGTGACAGGAAGGTCGTTATGAGACCGTAAATAATAATCGAGCGGTTGTATCAATTCATTTCAGTTCTAGAAGGTTTATCCTTCATTCCCGATATCACGATGGATAGATTTTTCACAACTCAGGAAACTGTCAGGCGGCAATATTAAGAGCCACATGACTGATTATATATTTCTACCTGAACCTGAGGACGGGGATTCGTTGACTAAGTATGTGAGGAATAAGTACGACACCATCCGTCTAGAGAACTTATCTTAATACGGGGTGGTATATAATACATGAGTCTTATATTAGTGGTATAAGGCTAAGACGTCGACCGTTAGGTCGGAGTAGCTTCAAACACGAGTTACATTGCGGCGTACTTGTTAGCTTCTGGGGGGGCCTTAAATAAGGTTCCCAGCCCTTTTATAGGATCACGGCTTTCGCCCACTACTAAGGACTCAATCGCGCGATCTGTCACGTGATGTTGTCCATGCTGACAGAGGTAAAGTACTTTTCCATCAATCTCCACCACGTCCAGTGAATATAACGTTTCAATTATAATGAATAGAATGAGACGCCTGATTGACACCGGACAAAACTGTCAAAATTCGCCATCAATACAAATTGGATAAACACTGTAATGTGAGCATTAATCGAAAGATAATAAAATTAAACACAATTATATCAGAACAAGATTCTCTGACATGTTTTGCAACCGAACTGAAAAATTCGGCAAAATGCACGTTGTCATGATTATAACTAAGATTCAACGTCGAACCAACAAAATTAAACAAACTTGACTATTAATGGAAATAACCTCAATTTCCAACGTAATTTTAAATGCAACCAACCAACTTGCAAATCACTATCTACAACATTTTAACGTTGAGCTAACGTCATTTATCGTTGAGCTAACCCTTAATCTTGCTATTTTGGCCTTCAATCCTAATTAAATATGGGTCAGAGACAGGCTATAGAATCTTTATCTCATGCATTTCTTCTCCAACGCTTTTTCAAACCGTGTATCTTAATCGTTCTACCGTCATGCAAAATACTGAAGGCTACCAATTTGTTAATATTAATAGAATATTAAGCATTCAGAAAGAAATGTATATGCGACAGGGCAATTTGCACAAAATAGGATCTTGTCATGAGCGGCTTCGTCTCGAACAATTTTAAATGTCCTTACTTTTCCAACACTAAAAATAGACAAAGTATTACCGCAAGGCTTAAATATTTCCTAGTTGAAAAAATCACCTGCTTCAATATTAAGCGACTTAGATAATCCTTACTCAGATGATCCCAAAACTCGGCAAATTGTGGCACGCTGCATTTATGTAGTATATTTATTCCAATGCCTGTCTCTTCCTGGCAGGAAGCTGGCAATTTCTTTGCCTTATCATTGGAATAGAGTTTTAAATCACCTCTGTTGCTTGCGAAGCTTATCTGTTTATGGGCATTCACTTGGATGTCTCTATTATTTTATAAATGTTTTTCTTTTTTTCTTTCGAATTGAATCGTGAATAAAAATCAATCAGTCAAAATCAATTATATACTTACTTTTCAGAATCAGCCTTACACGCTGTGGAAGGTATCAGGCTCGCAATAGGCCCCAAAAAAATTTTCATTCATTAATTAAGTTCTCATTCGTTTTGTTCGTTAAACTGGAACGGAGCGTGGGCGTCAAGCAACTCTTTATGCGAGTACATCCAGCCCGAAACTGGCAAGCGCTTAAATTATGATAGGGAGCCTCTGTTTACAAAATATATATTACTTTTCTTGATGCAGGTGCGTCTAATGGAGGAGTGTCCTTACACCAACAGCGTTGGGGCGCTTCTAAAACTCAACTCGCCTCTCAAGGACAACATAGATCGCGTGAGTTATGTTGTGGCCTAGCATTGGTAATCACAGGATTCGTGAGAATTTATGGCGGGTGGATAAAATTGAATTCGCATATCTAGCGTCTATGTAAATGAACTTAGTAAATTTTGAACAAAATTACGCGATTTGAAACAGATATGTGTCGCTGTTATTAATGACAACTTATTGCATTCATGCGTTCAGATAAACTGTTTTTTTTTTCAGGCAATTTTACGAATGCAATCAAGCGGTATTCTCGACCGTTTTCTAGTGGACACTCAAAGGTATTTGCGCCGACGTGATGCGCCTCAACGATCTGCTAAAATTTCTGAGGATACTTCCAATCAAGTTACTCTCAATCTCGGGCACTTGCAGGTATGTTGAGGCGCTTAGCCAAGTCGCGAACACCTAATATCTGCATTCAATGCTGTTATTTTCTAAAACTGTCTCTGAAAATGTTGCATAAATTGTTTTTAACGCATTTTTAAACAAAGTGAACAATTTTATTTTGATAAAGTGCAATGTAACATTTGCACAGCAAGGTTCGAACATTATTCTACCTGAATAATCACTGTTTGATTTCGTTACTTCGGAATATGTAAAATAAAAGTATACAAGTAAATGGACAAATAATTGATGTGTATTTTTATTTAGGAGCTAAGCTTACATGTTCGTACAGGGCGCTTTCATTGTGCTTCTGGGCGGTTGCTTGGTGTCGACGCTGTTTTTCCTGTGCGAGCTGGCAATTCATCACTGCAAGATGGACATTCAAGAACATACCGGCGCCCAGGAGTAAAACACGTATCTTCAGTAAAGGGTTCACAGAACTAACTGAACTCGAACACACTCTTAATCCAATAGCGGCTTCAAAATTTCGAGTTAGCGCACAGACAGAAAAACTCCGCTCTAGCTGTGAAGCAGTTTGACAAGTTGATGATCATGGAATTAAATTGAGGTCCTATATACTGTATATCACATCTATAATACTTATTTGTCAAGCAATTGTTAAACGATCGGCCAGTGGCGGCGAAGCCAGTGCTCTGGATGCATCAAATCGAAAAATGAACGTATGTTTTTTATACGGGCCGAGTAGCAGCATATAGAACGCGTTTTCCAGAGTCCCGTTGCTCATTTTGAAAATCACATTATAAGAGAATCACTCGTCGTTCAAACTCAACTTGAGACACATTACCATGGAAGAAGGATGCTAAAATTTTAAATTTGAACTAATATTGAATATTTCTTAGAAAAAGAATAGGAATCGAATTTACGTTCCAGCCCCACTTTCCCTACTTTGCAATGCTTCGTGATTCCACATCAAGAAATTTTACATCCTGGGAAAGTATCCTAAAGCAATTAGACTGTGCGACATTAAATGTGCATGGTCTCATTTGATCAATTTAGCGATCGATTTTATGCGAGCGGGCGTCATCGCGTATAACAATTGAATCAACTCAGACCACACACAACAACATGTTATTGTAAATGAAACATCAAAATTTTAATGTATATCGAATTAATATGCGATTGGGCGTCCCGAATGAATATTGACCTAGATTTCTCGTGGTCTAAAATACTTATTCAAGTCAAAACAGACACTGCATGCAATGACCGTTTTAATCTCCTTTTATTCCTTTTTAGAAAGGTTATGTGTGTTATAAAATAATTAATTACACTGTAAATAAGATCAAAAACAATGTTAAATGTTTTGCTAGGTTTGCGTATTTTTCAGCACTTCAAACTCTATCACAGAGAAATTGCAACAGCATATTAACCTTAATTTAACTTCAACGTTAAATATTGAGCGGAATGAAGCTCACGAGACGAATTCGTAAATTAACAATGTAAATTTTCCTTCTGAAACAAATTAATTCTCAAGTTATTTTCTGAACTGAATAGCTTGAATTTCATAAATGCAATCAATGCAGTAAAATGACATTGGAAACTTTTTTTAGCGTTTAGCTAAACCAAATAAAATTTATTTCGTCCGCTTAAAATACGATTCGGGGGCCTGCTTATTTTTAAAATTTGCAAAAACACCGTTTTGAGAAATTTATTTCTTTTCGGATTAAATGATCGCACTACAATAAAAATATCCGAAGTATGTATTTATGATGCGTACATGAGCGTTTGAATTAAATGACAAAAGTTATAATTAATGACAAAAAATTCCATGAACTAAGACGAGCGCTCGGTAAGCGGTCATCAAACGATTGCTTAGGATCTTTATCCGAGCCGCGGCAAATGCTAGAAATACTTTTATTGAGAATTTGTTAAACCATAAACGAAATTAAGAAATTACTGCGTCACTTCCCCTTCAGTTATTTCTTTCCCTTCAAAAATAAAAATCGTGTTGGTTATTAGAAAATAGTCTCCTGATGTTCGCAATGGTTTGCAGCACTTGAAATTTAACTATTGGAATGCTCAGGAATTTTATATTGGATAAAATACCATTAATATCATGCTCTGAGCTTCGATCAAACTTGCACAAAATCTATTTATATATATGAATACTAGTGAGTGAGGATTATCGATAATCTTCTTGCTGGCTTTCTCAATAACTATTTCAATATATCATTTACAATGGTAAGTATTAGCAAGGTTTGCGTAACTTCGGATTCGTAATATTTTTAGAATTAAACAAGGCGGATAATAAAAAAATCAATTATGATCTAAAAACTAATATTCAATATATATTTAAATCAATCTTTTTTCACAGCGGAATCTTCACTAAGAGATCGTTCATCAGTAGCCCTTTCTTCGGTAGCTTGGATCAGTTCTCATCTCCTCGAGTTGTTCAGCGCCCTTCTACATGAGCATTGGCTACGCCTATCTCACGGCTTGCTAACGACTAGCTCCACCAAATGATTGCTTCATATCGTTGTGCATGCGTTCCATTTGCATTGACCATTCTTGAGGGCTTCGGGAACCTTGGGCAGGACTCTATGCACCGATATTAGGGCTCATCATGAGACTAGGCTGTCCGTACTAATCGAAAGAAGTTCCATAATTTTATTACGCATCATTTTGGTCATTTTAATTCTTCACGTAGGTGGAAATGTCTGTCACCAAATCTGTCGCAGACCTTAGCTCGATCCCTGGGGGGATCGCCTCCAGGTGGTTGTTGAGCTTCATGAGAACCTTCTCCATCGACTACATCCATTGTTGCTGCACATCTCCGTGAAGATCTTGTCTCTCAGAGCGAGGCAGAATCTGGTATGGGTTTCGGTCGTCAACAGTTAACGAACGTTCGTTCTTGAGCTCTTTTTCATAACCTTTGATCGTTTTTCGCCTTTCGTTCAGCTCCAATCCTCTACGTGTAGCGTCGAGAGCAATTTTCAAAGATTTATCGATTTCTGCATCGATAATTCTCAAACTGTTATCGATGGACTTGCTTGAGTTCATCGCAGGGTGACGGGAACGTCCTCGAAGGTTTGTGTCCAAAGAATTTGGCAGAATCTGGTATGGGTTTCGGTCGTCAACAGTTAACGAACGTTCTTTCTTAAGCTCTTTTTCATAACCTTTGATCGTTTTTCGCTTTTCGTTCAGCTCCAATCCTCTACGTGTAGCGTCGATAGCAGTTCTCAAAGATTTATCGATTTCTGCATCGATAATTCGCAAAGTGCGGTCGACCGACTTGATTGAGTTCATCGCAGGGTGACGGGAACGTCCTCGAAGGTTTGTGTCCAAAGAGTTTGGCTTATCCTATCCCCGCCTTAACTGCACCTCGGTTTCTGCATCTTGGGGCGGATGCGGATATGAAGACTGCTTGGGCAGCTGCTGAGACTCCACCATCTGCTGGGGCGACATGTGAGCCCGAGCCTCGATTTCACTGGGGCGCGTGGCAGATGCCCATCTCCTCGACCTGTTACTGCGGTTCATAATGAACTCCTGAGATGACTGGAGGCTTTTCATCGTTTGCGAAATTTGTGGCCGCGTAATTCTAGAAGATTATTTCTTTTCTTGCCGTTAAAACTGTTCTCGAAATCCGCGAAAGATATAGCCATACTGCTGGTAGCATGACTACGCTCATCACAGTTCCATTCGCTTATTTATTCAACAGACCCGAAGTGTCCAATTATTTCGTGACTTCGTATTCTCAATTTAAAGATATCGAAGTGAAGTCAATCCTGAAATTTGCATTATTTTAATTTATTTATCGCAAGTTGATTTTTTTGATCACATTTACAAAATCATCAAGTTCAAACAAAAATTTAACCGGACTGCAAAGAACGTGAATGTGCGTGATCGGAAGAGGACACTATTCCAATAGGCAAACTTAGGAGTAATTATAATGATATTTCAACTGTGATTACTTTATTATAAATCTGTCTATTTCTGAAAACTAACGTTACTTTTAAAACGAGCATTGACTTCTTCACCAATAAAATGTTTTAAAAATCCTTTTCTTTAACAAAGGAAAAGGTATCAAGGAAAATATAATGGACAGAAAACCCGTTCTAAGATTATTGTTTTTTTTTGGAGACTCCTGTTTTTTTTTTTTTTTGTTAGTGTTTTTGTAGGGGAGGGGGCGGTTTACCACGACTCCTAGAAAGCGAGCAAAATAGTGATAGCGAGCACTTTTCTCGGATCCGCTACTCGCACGACAAATCCTGATTTCCAAAAATTAAAATTCTTAAGTAAAAATTCCCCATAAAAATTACCCTAACAAAAATTTCCATGAAATTTGATGGTCTAAGGGAATTTTTCCACCAGCCATGTCAATTCAATAAAAACATAAATATAATTAATAAAATATATGGAACACACACTTGCAGAGTAAGGAAGCCCTTATCCGAAAAGTAAAGGTAAGAAAGAGACGTAAAGGCATCGCCCTCTTGAACTAAAGCAGTTACTAATTTCTACTGAAGCTTTTCAGCACCTAAAAAAACAACAGACATTTTAACACGCACTTGCATGTTCGCTGGGCCATCTGCACAAACATGCACAACCGCACAGCTGCTATTTCCTGTGCTTACAAAGCATTTTCTTTTTGACGAGATGACCCATAATTCTCGAAAATATTCGGTGCATAAAATAAATTCGAGGCTAAATGGTGTTTTATGGTTACTTTTGAAGGGTATTACTGTTCAAAATTTATTTGCAATTGAGGATACCAGGTGTATAATTTGTTGTAATTTGTCAAATTGTCAAGAATTTTTGGAATACTGTTCCAATTAATTTTGCAACGTATTGTTCACTCGAAAAAAATTGTTTGAAAAAGGTTAAAATATTACTACAGTTGTCGCACGGGTTAAACAAAAATACGCGCACGTTTTTCACGATTTTACCAGAAAAAAATGGATGTACGGTCATGATTACTTATCGTGACGATTGATAATCACCATAACATACTTATCGTGACGTGGAATCAACCTTAACATAATTCGTTAGATTGCGATACTGAGAACACGCTTCAATTAATCGATAATTAATTCTTATAACATCATTTTGGTAATAACTTGGCGGAATGATATCCAAAGGAATCAAAGTTTCATTTAAATATTTTTGATAGAGGCAATTGACCAAGTTAGTGATTATTTTCAGAGAATAGTAGCGTTTATATCTTAACAAAATAGGTACATAAATAAGAGTGCTCCTAAATTTATTTTAGACGTTGCATGAAACAATTAATCGCTTCAACTCTACATTAGGTGTACTTACTTGCACCTCGTTTAGCTCGTTGTTTTGAACGGAGCATGGATTTTCATAATATGATCTTAAAAATTCATGTTTTGTACTTTCGATACATGCATGTGTACACATTTGCAACTGTCCCTAAATATTGCTTGATTCTATCAAATGAACTAAATTACAGAATTTTTATTGTTAATGTATTTCATCCTGACATTTCGGTTCTTCTATCAAATGCAATTAATCCCATGCAGACCCAGTTTTCAGGAGTAATTCTTAATGAAAATTCACACATTCGACTGCATGAAACAAAATTACAGTATTTCAAAAAGGGTCCATGACATTACTGTACATAGAACCTGGATGTATGTACTGATCGCTGCCGTTTTTGTTAACCACATGAATTTAATGTTTCAAATTTGGCACATCTGATGGTGTCATCGGCATGTCTGTGCGTGCGTTTGTTCGTTCACTAGGTTGATTTTAGTACCTGACAATTGGTTGATTTTGGCACGCGACCTTTTCAGTTTTTGGGTTTCCTGAAAAATTTGAATTTTCATTTTTTCAGTCTAAAAGTGTTATTACTCCTACAGTATTTAAGCTACAGCATAGAAAGACATATCATTCGGTTTGTAAAGACCATACCTAGCGACTCTAGGAGCTATTTTTTTATTTGTACATGGTTTGACTTATATATGGGGGGCGGAGCGGGGGTGGGGCAGGGAAAAATGTGGCGAAATGGAAAAACGTGCATAAAAGAAAAACGATGAGAAAAATCGAAAATCGGGGTTCTAGAGCCGCAAGATAATTTTGTTACGAATCGAATGAAATGTTCTCGATGTTGTAGCATATGATTTGCAGAAGTTATAAAAATTTTAAAGTATCCTCTTTTCTACAGTTTTCTATTAATTTCACGTTTTCTTTCATCTTTTCAAAAAATCAAACAAGCAAATTGTTTTTTATTTTACCATATACGTATGTGTGTGAAATTTCAGAAAGATCGGTTGATAAATATGGAAGTTTTTCCGAGACGTGTTGCCAGCATCACGTGTTGCCAGCAGCATCTCGTGTTGCCAGCAGCATCTCGTGTTGCCAGCAGCATCTCGTGTTGCCAGCAGCATCACGTGTTGCCAGCAGCATCTCGTGTTGCCAGCAGCATCACGTGTTGCCAGCAGCATCACGTGTTGCCAGCAGCATCACGTGTTGCCAGCAGCATCTCAGCAGATTTACTGGCCTGAAATTAAGATAAGCGTTTCGTCTTGATTCCGTCACATGATTTCATTTTGTAACCGTTCAAATGATTTTCCCTGAATCTGAACTTTTGTTAATAGACATTTTTCACATCAATACATTAATCGTTGGAATGAAGTTCTAGCACATTTTGACGGTAATTAGGTTCTTGAATGTATTTCAGGAATATCCTGACGCTAGACTCTCGGTAATTAGAAGAAATAATGAAACTTTTTATGAATAATATTATACTTTCAAATTGCACTATATATTGTGATATAAGCAGTTAATCGCAAAATAATTGAAGAGTTTGACTTCATATACTTGAACTCGGCTATTTTCGTACAATAGGAACCTGTCACGCCATTTATTTTCAATGTGAGATTATAAAACTCGTGAACGTAGACCCAATTAAATGATGCATGCACACGTGAATTGAAACCCGATCTCCCTGCCATGAGTTATTATATAGTACGACCTGCACCACACTCGAAAATAGGGAGTAAAATTATTAATTTTAAATCTTTAATGGTTTCCGCTACGCTACATGGAGGAAAAATGAAGTTCAGCAGCTTATATAGAGCATTAAAGCCATATCAAAATTATTGCTTGTATGCCAGCCTATATAGGCGATCGCCCTGAATTAAGCCATGCTCTGAAAAACGTCTCGGTTTGACTGCACTAACTTGCGACGTCCTACGAATGGCATGCATGAACGTCGCCATTCGTAAGCTCGGCAGGAACGTTCCTGTCGCTCACAACATATGAGAGATCCCAGCGCCAGGCGTTACAGCCATAATTACCCCATGAAATACACTTAAATTATCACCTGACAGTTAAAGAATTGTTATTCATTCATCTATCATATATACTGTTTACCCCATGAATAATAGGTGAAAATTAGTGCCATGTGCACGAATTTATTGTGATAAAAGCGCGATTATTTGGCTTCAAGTGCTGCTTCAAAAATGGCAGCCTCGCTTAATGAATGTTATAGTCAGAGTTATTTCTTCAACATTTCCTCTGAATTATAGTGCTGAATTGCGAGGGCTTATCGTAACTCGCGAAGTTGTTCCCATGCAGAGTGTCTGACACGACCTGATGTTTCCTTGATGTCGGGGTCTCACAACTGCTTTATTTATAGGCGAGGCGATGCTTTTCAGTTCCATGCTTACTAATTACTCACTTGGAGTGTGCGGTACATGCGACAACTTATACCTTAATTCCCACCAGGCAACTGATGCTGAAACGACGTTAAATTAACGTTGATTCAACCAAACGTTAAACTCAATATTGATTAAGCCAAACTTTTAATAGCCAACATTGATTAAGCCAAACGTTTAATTCAACATTGATTAAGCTAAACGTTTAATTTCACATTGACTCAACCAAAAGTTTAATTCAACATCAATTAAAACAAACGTAATATTCAACATTAATTAAGCCAATTGTTTAATTCAATATTGATTCAACCAAACGATTAATTCAACGTTGATTCAACCAAACGTTTAATTCAACGCTGGTTCAAGCAAACGTTTGATTCGATATTGATTCAAACAAACGTTTAGCTCATCGTTGATTCAACCAAACGTTTAACACATCGTTGATTCAATCAAATGTTTAATTCAACGTTGCTTCAATGTCAGATGTCTAGAGGGAACTATTGAAAACCAATGCTGGAATTAAGGACCCTGATGAACTATAAAAGAAGAGTTTAATAGAGATCATGGTTGCCGAGAATCCTACTATCCGCGCTTAGCTTCCTAATGAAATTTTATGAGACAGATGGTTCTGATTATTTACTCCATTCAAACTTTCCTTATTCTGATGTGAATCCAAAAATTCCGTTCGTCGATGCACCGACGAACTCTGGCATGAATAACTGCTAATTTAATTTACAATTTAATCAACCTTTCAGAGTTAGCGATGATGGCTTTATGTTCTAGCAGAAAGGATAAATTTTAAATAAATTTTTTGATTTTGCAAATATAATTGATAGTATTATTAAATCTATCGTGAAATTATAAAGCCTCTAAATTAGCCGATTTCAACCATAAATATGTAGAAGACGGCCAAACATGCACAACATGAAGTGCAAGCCTAAGTTTTATAGTCATGCCATGGTTGCTTAAAACCTATTCGCGATTCGTCACAAACACAGACTATTTTACACGAGTTAAATGGGT
The DNA here is from genome assembly GCF_000764305.2 of Hyalella azteca. NCBI lineage: Eukaryota > Metazoa > Arthropoda > Malacostraca > Amphipoda > Hyalellidae > Hyalella > Hyalella azteca. The sequence continues at coordinate 11,957 of NW_025940651.1, forward strand.
CTATATAACGATGGCCTCGTTCCGTTTATTTGTATATAAGCTTCCCGAAAGATTGTTAATACTGCCATGGAAAAATATAAGCGAATCTGGAAATCAAGCCAAGTTAATGCTCAAAATGTATCGAAGTTTTTACGAAGCCTTCGAGTTCATTGACTATAGTCAATTACTCGTATCGGTCAAGTGCGATCGGGAGGTTATAAGTGAGGAGATATAATTACGTTATAATTATAATTCATCGCTACATTATAATTACATTATAATTCATCGCTACATATATCCTGATAATAAAACTCCATCCAATAATCAGTTTCTGTTCGTATGTAGCTTTGCTTTAATTAAGCTCTGGATTTTTTTTCAGCCAATGTTTTTATGGTTATGGTTAAACTATAATATTAAAAATTTTGTGAATGTTTCTTCATTGCTTTATTAATATATGTACAAAGCTTGCATTTTTCAGAGAATTAACGATTTGAACAAATAAATTGAACATTCTTCCTCGACCTTTTTAACCGTAATAGAAAATAATACATTATATACCATGCAAGCTATTTCCATTAATAATCACAATAGTAGAGAACTAGTAAAAGAACGGCGTTTGTAGCGGCGAAAGCTGTAGTTCCATTGATGGGGTATTACCTATATTAAGCCTCCACGTTTCTTGCGAATATTTCTGCGAATCACTCTGTTCCTGCGCTTCATTCTCTTCTTCCGCTTCATGATAAGTTTTTTTCGTTGCTTCTAGTAAGCCGTTCTCAGCCGGTCTATTTCAATTAATACCGGCCAATAATGCTGCAAAATTCGCTTCAACGGAGGGAAAACGAACGGTTTCGTGAGCTTGTGCGTCGCCAAGAAAACAACGGCGAGGGTTGTCACGGCTATCGTTATGGAGATGGTCATCAATACGCTAATGAGGAGCAAGTGCCGCGTAGCCAAAACGGTGTCAATAAAAATGCTCACGTTTTTATGTAAATTTAGCTCTGTTAATAACGTCTTTCTTGCTTGTGAATTAACCGTAATTTGATTTCTCTGTGATAGATGTTTCAAATCAGCGGTGAAACTCGCTTCGTAAACTGCGAATACAGAATGGATAAATTTAATTGCTTTGGTTGTTATGACACAGCCGTATATATAGAGACCCTCCGCCATACTTCGTCTCACTCTGAAGCTCGTCACGTTCGTCACTATAATGATGAATAAGAATCATATTCAGGAACCATGTTCCTCTCAGCATCGAACCATTCGCTCGCAATCGGTTCATCCTGACCAGTTTCAAGATCGCTGAGGTTACAGGTTAGTAAGTGGTCCGTGTTGTGTCGGGGCACCGTCGTGTAATGTATGTATACCTATGGACGATATAGAAGCGATCTCCTCAAATGTTCTTAAGTTCTGCCCTTGTCCTAGAAGCTCAGGACGTAAGAAGTATTCTAGTTAAGCCGGAAATTAAATAAGCTACCAGCAAATTTCCGCAATTTAACTCCACGATGTTGCAGTTTTATGAATTACTGAGGAATATCTGCGACGTATGTATATCTGATCGGTGCATTCTGGATAACCTCGATAATTCTGCCGGAATATTTCGCTATTATTCCCAATTTTTATAGTTTGGCTTCCGTAAGTCCATTTTAGTTCAACTTTCGTAGATCCGTTAGACGGTAGTTCTTCGTTGGACGTAGAACAGTCAACTTCGCCTTACAAATCATAACAAAATTTAACTTTTTTTTCTTCAATCGCGAGCACCCAAACTTCGTAATTTTTGGTCCCTCGTGACTAACCACTTAGAGGATCTTCTTCCCATGCTCTTTATTTTTTTATTTTTTCTCAGCGGTACGGCGACGAGGTTTCACGGCTAAAAGGATGACGTTAAAGCCAGGGTGTAAAGTGGCAGCTTTAGGAGTATAAGTGAACTGCACTGAACGTAGGCGCTGCAGGCCGAGGGCACTGCAGTTATATGGCGTGATCCACGCACCATCGTTGGTAAAGCATCCCTAGAAATATGAGAATAAGAACGAATTTAACGAGTTTCAAAAGATGACGCTTCTTATTTCCCTGTTGGAGAAACCATAATTTTCTCAAAATTTTGTAGAATGTCCTTCGCTTGCCCGTTGAAACTTCCCATTTTTAAAGGCCATTCCGATACAGGCGGAACAATTTTTTTCGAGAAAAGAAAACGCACTGAAGGCTTGTCGTCAAGTTTCACTTCCAAGCCACGCAACGATGCCCATATAAACACGTCCTGCCATTAATCATAGACTATTTCACCAACCTTTAGTCTTTTTCCGAATTATTCTAGCTTTACTACGAGGAATAAACTTTGTGCAATCTCCGTGAGAGCAATGCAGTTCTCCGTGCCGGTCGAGTTGATCCTTTTTTCAATCAGCCATTAATCGTTGTTATGATTTCGGTTCACTGTTTTATTTAGACGCACTGAGAAGCAGAACGACCAAACATCTGACTATGGAGTTTAATCAATCTGCATCTTCCCCGGAAAATCTGTTGAACTCGTCCAGTAATCCAGGCTTTAATTACCTTGAATTCCCCAAATTTTTTCTGGAACTGATTTAGGAATATTTTACGGGGAAACTTGCGATTTAGATTGTACCCAAGTAAGAAGCGCCATCAATAAAATTGTTTACTCCATCAACTTTGCCATGACGAAATGTCTGAACATTATTCGATTTTTGAAATTTTATATGCTATTACTCAAATTCTAAATTCAAATTTTATACAAAATGGAACAAGCCTGAAGAATGGTGTATTGTAGATACCAATCACAGCCAACATTGAGTATTTTGAAAATAAAACTGCATCCAGACGATAAAATTTTCAACAATTTCAAGAATAAATTAATTACGCACAAATGGAGACCACGATTAATTGTACTTTATTTTCGCACTGTGCGTTCAGCATGGATATTTTTCTACGAGTAAAATACCAGTTTTTTGTTTTGAATATTTGCATTCATTTTCATTCGTCTATGAAACACAAAAGAGTCGCAGAATTTATATCAAAGTAGCAGGTTAGCCTACAAATGCGCGGTATATCGATAATCCTTGCAATTTGTTAATCTCGGTATTCCAAATCTCGTCATCCCGAATCCGGTTTTCCGAACTCCAATGTCTAGAATCCAGTTAACCCTCTATTATGCCGTATGTCACTCTCCGGGAACTGAACTTTCAATATAAACTATACGTAAACTATATTGAGTGTAGCAGCCTCTGCATGGGGACGTTCCTATATACGCAACAGAGAACATTTTAAAGTTGTATGTGGCGGTAAAAACCATCAGTGCAAGTCATTTTGCGCTCGTTGGGACGCGGTTTTTGGGTATGCTTGTGTGACAATATTGATCCTGTTACTCGTGTCAGGCGATAGAGTTAATAATTTTGATGCTTATATAGGTTCTGTAGTTAAATAGAGACTTGTTCAAACCCTCTAGGTATTTAAAATCTGTTCTGAAATGTAAAGAAATCTTTAACCTTTTATTTTTATAACATTTACTCATACCAGAGTTAAAATAACATTTTAGATTTCAAATCTAACTTTCCTCTCTATTTTCAATGTCCTACAATTCCCTCGTTAAAAAATATTCACTTCAAATATCACGGGGCGGTAAGTCTCATGGAAATGACCCACGAGTACGAATGGCCCTATATTTCCGGAGCCATGCAGGCTTCAAAAACACACACACACGAACCTTCATAAACTTCCACAAGGACTTAATAAATAATGACATTCTAACGTTATTATTTAATGGTTTAGGAAGATTTCCTCCGGTTGTAAGCACTTACATCACAAATCAGGATTTCTTCCTGGTCCGTTTTACTTTTGCCCTACTTATATTTTATGTGCATATTTCTTAGTTTGACCATTTATGATTTAGTGGTTAAACATTCAGATAAATTTGTTCATGAACGTAGTCGAGCAAACTCGAGTAATCGGACGTCATCATTTTCCATCATTATTTCAACAATCGAAAATAAAAACTGTCTAAATACTTAGAATTTGTCTCTCAACTTACATATGGATTATAAGAACTATTGAGTCCCTTAATTGAACCTAGTGTATCAAGTAAAATATAACGCCGCTATAATTCAGGCAAGCATGTAGCATGGGCTTGTAATATATATATCTTGGTCCCTGAAAACCATCGCTTTGTTCTCCATTCTTCTTTTAGGTGACAGGGGGACTAGGGTGGGGGGTTGTCAAAGCTTCAGTATAGCAACACGTCATTGTTCCATGGCCAGTTAAAGGCTGAGTTCTGTAATTGAGTTTTGTGCGTGGCAGAGTGACGCAGCGTAAACAACTGAAGTGGTATCCACGCATAACAGCAATGGCGCTCATTACGCCAGGCTCGAGTTTATACGGTGTTAGGGAATTGTTGTGTTTGCGATGTCACGAGGCGACGTCCAAGTAATGGTGNTTTGAACTGCTATTAAGCAAAGCAATATATGTTCGGCCTTGGTGACACTTCAAGATCTTCTTTCCTACTTAAGACGAATGTCTAGTGTGTTTCTGGGTCCATATATGAATTGCTATTAAGCACAGCAATGTGCTGGGCCTTTGTGTCGTCTTGACCTCACGCGTTACGTGACGATGTTACTCGAATGTAATGCCTAATGTCTTTGGGATCCATGAATCGTGAATTTAGTTCAATCAACGTATAGCTTATGTTATTTTATTCCTTTTATCCATTTCGCATATTAGTCACACATTACAATAGTTCAAGCACCATACAACTTTCCTCCATTATAATTATTTTTTTATGATAACCTCTGATGTTCATTTTAGTTTTTCATCTGTTTCTTATTTTGCATAATCAGTGTGTTACTATTTTTTTTATAATTATATCAAAAGCATCGTACGAAACGATGTGAGACTATATAGAAGGTCATATCGTAAACAAAAATTAGGATTGAATTTCAACGTTTATACATATACATGTATGTACTTAGCGATCCTTTTTGGAGAGACATGCATATAAAATGCTCATTTGATATATAATGAATAACTATAATTAACAATTTCTTGACAAGAACATCCGTTGAAGAATGTAGTTTATCTATTGTGACGTGCTTATGGGATACCATCAGACGTTGTGAGAAAATTGTTAAGTGCAGCGAGAATCGAACTTTGCGGAGAACTTCTTTGAAGTCTTAATAGAAGACCCCAATTACAGAGAGAATCGAGAAGCTTATGAAGAACTGTTTGAAGCTTTAGAGTTTAGGAGAAGATCACCGATGAAATGTGAATAGAGTAGTTTATCAACAGCTCTATTTATTATTAGGAGAAAGTTATCCTGTGAAGTTAGAATAGAGTCTAGTATATCATGGAGATCCTTCATGTATCAAAGAGAATATCGTCAGAGAATATCGTTTTCATTTAGAGGACTATCTTGAAGCATATAACAGCTGTTACAGAGTTATTGTCCGTGTGAAGAACTTTCGCGATATGTGCGGAAGCGATCGTCTGTTGCAGTAACACAAATCTTCACATATTTAGATCATTTGTTGCAGAGTTACAGAGACGTGTACACAAAGAACAAACTTTGTGACTTTAATAGAAGTTCATCCGCTGTAGAGGCGTGCATGACTAAAACTATCTCGAGGTTCTTAGGAGAGCATTTTTTGCAGAGACGTTTATTTCAAGAACTATATTTACGTGTTCAGAATAAGATCATCGGCCGCAGAGACGTTTATTCCAAGAACTATAATATTTACGTGTTCAGAAGAAGATCGTTGGTCGCAGACACGTTTATTCCAAGAACTATATTTACAAATGTCTGATAAAATCACCTTATGTAGAGACGTGTATGCCAAGACTATATTTACGTATTTACGAGAAGATCATCCGTTGTAGACTCATGCATACGTCAAGAAGATCAGCCGATGAAGCTTGTCTAGCCGGCAGGATTTAGCGTGGCAATATGAAGCGTCTCCAGTTGTAATGGGCGAGGGTTTTGGCGTACATGGCGTTTGGACGAGTAATATGGCGTAATATGGCGTAATGGGCGGCTATGGAGGATATGCGGTACAATTTATGGCGCAATCATGCGCTCGTAGGCTGAGCCCTGTCACCAACCGGCAAATTGCTAAGTGATGTCAACAGAAACGCTGCGCCCCAGAATCTAAGCGCTAAGCTCGGATCCAGCGCTGCAGAGCCGCCTGAGATACACGATATAATTTTGCGTCCTAACGCTGACTTAACATTCTAGAACTTAACTCGTTAAAAGCTGGAATCATTCAATCATTAATTAGTTTAGTGAATACAGGGGACTCACATGCTCTTTCGTGTTATTTGCTGGAGAAACTTTGCTATATTAATATATTGTAACATTATTGATGTTTTGGTATGCATAGAACTTTCGCGCGCGCATATAGATCGCATATATTTAAGCGGTTACACGTTCAAGCCTGACATGTCTTAAGGATTTTCATTCTCACAGAACCTCGTTTTTGCATGAATTCCTGAAGAAAGTTATAACGTCAAAGATTGTTTTGCTTAAAAAATAAGTAGTTGGCTTATTATTACTTACTCTTTTAAACTCAGTAGCCATGAATCGCACCTGGAGCTTTCAATCAATCTTTTCTAATGTGACTCATGAGTTTCATGTTAGAAATAGATAAAAATTATGTTGTCGCAACGTGTTCGTTCAACTAAACTGTTTCAAATTTTTGTTTCATGTTAAGGTTACTTTTATTTGTGCGACAAATTTTAGGTTCAAAGTCCAATATTTATCATTTCAATACGTTCTTCTTTCAGGTAAAGAGCATTCGTACAATAATACGAGTGTTATATTGATTCGTAAAGATTTCGCAATTCGCAAAAACTCGCAAGCCGTCGGTAAAAATACTGCATTCAAATTTCAGTCAAGTTTCCGTGCTTTATATATATATTTAGCCGACATTGTAAATACGCCCGTCGCTTGTTGTCGTTCTCAAGAATCTTTTAGCTTTCTTATTAATAAAGTCTTCCAATGGAAAGTCCGTGAAGTTTGCAATGTGTATTTTGAACGTATCAGGTATGATAAATCCGCGTTACTCATTTGTTGGTGACTTTCAAAGCTGAATGATTATAGTTTTCTGAATTCAATAGCGTATGAATGATATAGAAATTATACAGAATTTATGGGCGTTAGAACATTAATATGAATTATTTATGTTATGCAATTACAAGGACCGCAAACCTTGGAGAAATCTTTCATTCACTTTTTTTATCCCAGTACAAACATTTTTATTTCATCCATTCATTAAAATGATTCATTTGATTCCTTACCGTAGATGATATATGAGATGCTTCATCATCCGGCCATGAGATGCTTCATCACGAAGTGAAGAGATTTTATGAACGTTACACATCATAACGTTTCCGGGGCTCTGCCATCCGTACGTCTCGGCCGACTGACGTTGAAGTCGTAAACGAATACGTGACTGCATGGCCTGCGTTGCTGCCTCCCCAGCGTCCAGTATTGGTGATAGCTGAGCCTCATTCGAAATGTTCGTTATGACTTCGTGGGCCGTTAAATCAATGGTGTTTTGTTACCTGTACTGGGTGGAATTTTGCGTAGTTTTAGCATCCGTATCATCGGTGGGGCGGACTCATACACACTGCATGAGCTCATTTTCCGAGCATAACTTCATAGAATAATTAATGACGACTTTACGAAACCTGTAATTTCAGCACCTTGAATTACGCCGCTCGCTGCTCACTAATTAAGGCTGCAACTACTAATACTAAATAATAATGCTAAAAATAATAATGCAACTACTAATAAGGCTGCACTGAATATTTGAAATATTATTGAAACTTCTGACACTCGAGAGACTTTACAAGCGTAATTTTTTAGAGCAGTATTTATGCTCAATATGATCTCATTTATTTGAGAATTAATTTCTGTCTCTACATGCATCATGCATGTAGTTTGATTATTTGCAGCAGTCACTACTTACGAGATGGTCACTGCTTACTTGCGGTAGTGACAATAGTTGAAGGGTCAGTGTCAATGTCACTCGGATATTATCTTATAGTTAAACAAAGTTGCATCTTGCATATTGATGTTGATAAAAGTAATTTAGAATCACAGTCTTGATTTAAAATAATCAAAATCATCTATGCTAAAACTTATCACTGATTTACTCTAGATATGATCGTGTCGATTTTATATCATTCCCATGCAATGTTGTGTTGGAACTCGGTCGCAGGCTTGTGCGCTGTGAGCAAAATATTTAAGTCTCATTTCGGCACAGTATTAATTGCTGTGCATATATATAGCTATTATAATAACACTGTATGTTAATTAGAATAATACTGAATGTTATTACAATAAAAAGTTACATGCTTTACTCTAATACTGTATGTTCATGTTGAGATTCGTTCGCAGCCGCAGGCAATGTTTTGTTGTGTGGATGTTGTTCAGTGTCGTCCGTGGACTTTCCGATGCCCGAATTCGTGTATTCCTCTGTAGTGTAAACGCCCGATTCAGACGTTTGTGATATAATCAAGGGCAGCATATCAACGTGGAAATTTATTAAAGATTTGCTATGTCCATGGCTGCACTGAGAGCAATTACATAGTAGCATCAATCGCTTGCTGCTACTTGCAACTCGTGGCCGAGTTGCAAGCAAGAAACGTCATCTTCAAATATATGAGCCTTGCACCAGGAAACTGAGACTTGACTTAATTATTCAATGTTGATTAGGCGTTTATACGTTGAATTTAAGTTCATTAAACGTAGTTTCAATGACATTTGCCGGAATGGTTGATAAAGTTAGATACAAGTTTCTATGAATGAGCCATCAGTTACAGCCACAATTCCATCACGCTGAAAGCAAGCGCGCTTGAAGGATCATTGCGCTGCCGTTCCCGCTCGCATGCATGCCAACAACGTATAAAAGCTGCAGCAATTACGCGCCTCTTGCTTCATTACACATGTCGCGCGTGAGGAAGGTATTAGTCGCCATAAATAAAGGCATTGCTCGGCACTAAGATCGTGCCTTGGCTTCATCATGGCAGCCTTCAGGACAAACTCCCATGCACTTAACGACTGCCGAGGAGGGCGGCTCTCCTGCGGTGATGTGTGGGGGACTCTGGCCCCCTGTTGGCTGTGCCTCTTGGTGGGTGGTGACGTGTAGGGGGGCAATGATAGAAATGGGGGGCATGATAACTACGAGCAATGGGGGGCATGTTAACTACGAGCAATGGGGGGCATGTTAACTACGAGCAATGGGGGGCATGTTAACTACGAGCAATGGGAGGCATGTTAACAACGAGCAAGGGTATGTTGACTACGAGCAATGGGGGGCATGTTAACTATGAGCAATGGGAGGCATGTTAACTATGATCAATGGGGGGCATGTTAACTACGAGCAATTGGGGGCATGTTAACTACGAGCAATGGGGGGCATGTTAACTACGAGCAATGGGAGGCATGTTAACTACGAGCAATGGGGGGCATGTTAACTACGAGCAATGGGGGGCATGTTAACTACGAGCAATGGGGGGCATAACTGTTGAACCCGTTGCCCCGAACACACGCGAGCAGTTCTTCGTCAAGTTAAAAGCTATACGTCATTTACAGTGTCACCGTGTATCTATAATAATTAAAGGTTAACCTAGGTTGAGGGTGACTGTGGGTATGAAGGATCGTCACGGATAGAAATGGGCATCTCTTTAAAGCGATTTAAATTTATTGGCTTTAATGGAGTTAATTTATCAAAATTTAAGCAATTTTTATTGTATTAACTCTTATTTAAATGAAATTTAGTTACATGTCGATTTATGATACATAATTGTGTGTACTCAAGGTACCCGCGAAATGTAAACATTTTTGCAAACGTAACCTGATAAAAAAAGCCCTGAATTAATGAGCATTTGACACATGAACATTAAAACACGAGGTATGCTATCATGTGTATTTTACCGTTTTTTCATTTTATCGTTTAATTTTAGTTTTAATTGAAGAGCTCTTTGAACGCAGATGATCGATCGTTCACACAGACATGTTCATTTTATGTGACGATATGAACATCGTACTTAATTTATTGATTGTAATAGCTGAGCACACATACGAAATATCATGGTGACGAAATTTCACGAACACGCTGCGGCTTCGAAAATAAAATTTTAAGTGAGTCTTGCACGTGTAATTAACTTTTGAAAACCAAGTCGGTCATCAGTTAATAATGTACCCTATAACAAAGTATCAAAAATACATCTGAGTAAAAAAAACAGTTGAATATTCAATAGATCATGGGTAAAGAATTCAGATGGGATAGAAAGTGACGTGGAAATTGTTGCATTCCGCGGAAAATGAGCTCACAGCAATAAAAACGAGAATTTAAAAGGAAATTACAGTCCAAAAATTCATTTCAAAAATTAGAACAACAGGATGAAATACACGCTACGAAATAGAAACCGCGTGTTCCTTCATTGAGGTTTCAGTTCATTATTGAAAGCAATTCTATTCCTTGCATGGCGATCACTTCACGGCACTAAATCCTCGACCGACGTTAGTCCTGCAAAATAAACCCTTCGCCATTTCTATTTCCACGGGAACAGACGAAAAAAACAGACACAAACTGCAGGCTCCACATCGCCGGCTTGATGCGCGACCAATCTCTTATGTTCCATCGCGTCCAAATATACAAACATAGCCCAAACAAACGCTGGCCAAGACAAAGAAGTCGACATTACAGAGCTTGTTCCCTAAACCCGTGAAATAAACTGCCATTCGCCTGCTTTTTGGCTGGACTGCGTGTTCGCACGACACTCTTTTCGGTTGCAGAAGAAGAGTACTGCAAACATGAGCGTGTGTGCCGACGGCATTTGATCGAACGGCACTCTTGCGGTAATTGATCGTACAAAAAGCTTTCGCCTATGCAAATAACTAGTTAAATATCCATTTCCGTCATCAAAAAAACTTGACTAGTTGTATTTATATAGTTCAACCTAATTACTAACTTAGTTTTCTAAATGCATGCAGTGATGCAGATCACGGATCATTGATTAAATGTTTTTCACAACATCGCCTTGTGACTACTCTATAGATTTTTAACATCTATTTGAACTAATTCTATGAAAATGTTAAATGAATATGAACGGCAATCAAGTTAGGCATTCTAATTGCAATTTTTCGACAAATTCATCCCAATGACATGAAGAAAAGTCATGCCAATGACTTGAATTAGTAACATATGTCTTTGTAAATAAATCTTTGCCAACATTGGTGCATAATACGAGCTTAATTATTCATGCTTTACATGATAATTATATATTTTATATGGACAATATCGTCTCAATTCTGTGCTCATCATATATTGATATATAGAATTGGTTTACGGATGTCATCGAACAGCCCTATAGGCGTGGCCTTCGCACCGAAAAGTCACGTCATGCAGTAAAGAAATGCTTTAAGTACACCTAACTTTATCTGTAGCTTCTAAGTGTCCATACTTCTTAGTAAGAAAGTATGCAATATCATTTGTTACCTATCGATAAACTCGAAAACTATCACATGAATTCAATTACTGTCTGGTCATCGCCTAAAGACCGATCTATTTTGCAGAGCCCGTGATTGTTATACAAAATGGTTTTTATCCTCATTTCCACGTCTGTATTCATGTTTCACACATGTAAGCTTCTTCTTAATTCTCTCAATATGTAACATGCCAAAGTTCTGTTGCATCAGATGTCACGATAATCTCGTTGTAGAATAATAACAATATTATTAATGATAATGATTGCAACCATTCTGAGCATTATGCGTTAATGTTAAAGAATTAAAATTCAGGAGAATAATTTAATGCTGCAATGTTTCTCTATCCACAAGTCAGCTAATTTTCTATTTCTTCTCAGTTCGTCGAGTTGTAAATGGCAAAGTTCATGAGCATTCTGAGGTCATTCGATCATTAGTATTTGAGACTCTTGCTTCGCATTCACACCAAACACGGTCTCGCAACCGCCAACTTCATCGGATCACAAGAGTCGACTTTCTACCAGCGCGCATACCGATAGAGCTGACTTTAATGGCAAGTCTTTGTCTGATAGAAGGAAAAAAGAGCTCTCGCCCCGGCACATATCGCAATAAAATGGGAGTGAGTTTTGCATAAGCCGTCCCATTAAGCGTGGCAGTCGCACAAATGCCCGGCATTGAGAGCCATAAGTCATGGACAAAATATATGCCTCTGGAGCGCATCATGATGGGTGTGGTGCAACGACACTTACGGCAATCGCGTCAAATTGCGACCCTTCAGACTATTGCGGGGGTTTCGTTCCCCGCTGAAAATTACTCGTGTATTATTGTAGGCCAACAAATAGACGAAGACAGCCCAGAGATAATTCGCCTGTGATTTTTAGTAGGGTTTGACGTCTTCGACTTGCGCTTTGCAACTAGCTATCATAATGCCCGCTAATGACAAGTTTAGTGACGATCACATGGCGCTGTTCTGCAGCATCCAAGCGAAGCGGACTCTTAAGCACAGCGACCCTGCCAGACGCGCGATGGCGTCCAGTGGCTCTTCAATTTAAACATGTGTCACCCTCTTACAAAAACATTCGCTTTCTCTACGGCGTATTTCTCTGAACTATATGTGTTGTCTTCGTTTTTGGATCAAACCACAAATTAACTTATTCTTTGAGAATATACTTTTAAGTTCAGGTTTATTGTCCATCTTCTGCTTATACTGCATGTGCATTAATCATCCAAAAATTGTCCAGATAATTACTACAATAATTAGGTATTTATTTTTGTTCGTTTATACGTCTGTCGTTCTATTCTTTACGACCAATTGCAATGGATTTTTGATCACATATTTTTTTGACGGAGTCTGTTATAAATAAAATGGGGCCTTGTAATTTACATTTCCAGATATATTTTTTGGTCTGAATAGTAAAAAGAATGATCAGCACAAAAGCGAAGCTTTTTTGAGAGATCCTTGCTCTAAACTGACACATGAGAGATCATTGCAGAGATCATTGCCCTAAACTGACGGGATAGACTGCACCGCATCCCCAATTTCGCATTTGCCGGTATCATGACGCTTTATATGCACTTAATTGCTTCCAATTCAGAGAAATTATTGATGCATTAACTCGAAATTTAGATAATTTTAGCAAATTTTTTTGTTTACAGAACTTTGGTGTCCAGAATTTTGACAAGTTTAAACGTTTGAAAGTAACTTGAACAAATCCATCATTATTATAATATTCTTCATTAATTCTAGCTCGTCCTGCATGTGCATTATTTGAAGGGCGTAGAAGTATTTTGGTTTGAGCGATAGTCTTATCTGGAAACTAATCAAAATTTATTCATAATTTTAGGTAATTTTGAATTCTTCCATGTCAAATCTGACCAGTAATTTGTACTTAAGATGATTACTATTCAAGTCAAATGTCGTTCAAGAAAAACTACTGACATTCAGCATTGATCGCTTGTCCGTTGAGATCGCAGGCTGTAATTTCTCATCGCGAGAAATGTCTCTTGATTTGCATTTTCCGTAAGCCGTTGGTATTTCAAACTGAATAATCTGAATCCTATTACATATGCAATTTCAAAAGAATCGGTAATGCCCTCGTCTGCAGAATGAATATTGCTCGTAAATTTTATCAACGTCGTATCAATGCTGGACGTTCATTAACGTAACAATTGAAAACCTGTAACGAATCTCTTCTTAATTTGATGCATTCTCGAATGTTTATTATTGATTAAGAAGGTGCATGAGATAAGCAAGGATCGATAAAAAAGGGGGTGACATTCACTTTTGGTTAAATTACCCAAAAAGCAAGGAAATGCAACTAGATATAAAATAGTGGAGTTGGCCAAATTCAACCCTGTGACCTATTAATACATTATTCAATTCCAAAATAAAGACAGATGCACTAATTTCCATAAATTCCATTGCTCTTTGCGTTATTAATAAATTTAAAGCGTCAAGTGCCAGGGTTGGAGCTTCAATTAGTTAGCTTAAACATGTGACCTCTCTTCAATTTCTTGGCCCTAAAATGTCGATTTTTCGTCAATTGCGCTCACGTTGCGAAAAATTGGAGTCGTGTTTTCCTCGTGTCGTCGAATTATCGAAGAAATCATTTCCGTGACATGATGACGGCTCAATAACAGGACGGCCAAAGAACTCATCCAATTTGCGGAAACACCGACTCGATTCTCCGGCAATCGTCTGCAGTTTCAGCCGATGAATTTGTCAAGAAAAATGCTGAAATGGAGCTCCGCGATGATCAGTGACCTCGCAGGAATACAAAGTAAACATGACAAGAACATCTTTGTGTAGAAGACGCTAAATGACGACAATGATCTCCCCTAATTTTGGTGCGAGTTAGGCTTGGCATAGTCCATTGTGTTTTTTGTTAATGACCTTCAGAACTATATTAGCTAGGTCAGTCACCTGTAATCACAGTTTTAATTTCATCATAACAAATGGTTTTAAAATCGACAGAAATTTTATGCTTGGTTCTCTTTAGAAATTTTGAGTTTGCGTCTCCATTTTTCATCAGACTACTGAGACCGTAAGCGACAACGCAAAATTAGACAAGTTTCACGGTCAAAGTTTATTGCCGCTTTGCAAATACCGGAATTTGTGCATTTGACCATGTGCTGCTCATTAAACTTCGATATCGCAGTTAAAGTAAAGGCTTTATGGGAAAAAATTCAAGGAAAAGAACGTATATAATGGCAAGGGCCTTTAACATAACACACACGTAGACCTTTGTACGATGGCCGCCCTCACCGCCACGTTTGAGGGCCTTTTATACGTACGTGTAGGAACCGCTCTCTCAAATACATTGGATGGACTGCGTCACGTCCCAGACTTCATATATCGATTTGGCCGCAATACATGTCGAACATGGCGCAGTCCCGAGGCAATTAGAAGAATGCGCGACTTAACAGCGCCTTGCGGTAGTTTTCATCAGGAGCAAAACGTGCTTATTGGTCTGTTCTGGCCTCCACTTCTTTGTTATCGAGCACGGAAATCGATTTCGACGCAGCTTCGAGCAGCTTATCCGCGGCAACCTCCCGACATTTCCACCAAAAAATGGAGTGTAGTTCGTTTCCTTTGATTGGCTGACTTAACCGCGATTGCTCCGCAAATTATTTGAATTATTTTCAGATGATATGTGGCTACATTCGAATCATGTTAGTTAACTCCGTCAAGTTTTTTATTTGTTAAGTTTATGAATATTTTATTTATTATTTTACTGGATGATAATTGCATTTGTTGTACACCGTATCTGTTTATCGACATCTTCATATCATTATGATGCATATAAAGATGTCCAATGTTTTTCACTTTGATATCCTTTTCTTTCTAAATACCTTAGTCAAAGAAATTCAAAAAATTGTCTACATTTCAAATCAAAGTTTTGAATGGTTTTTAATGTTCCACGTGCTTGACTGGCTATGACATGATGATAATGCACGGAGAATTTCCACGCTTAATCACCTGAACTTAATCACCTGCACAAAGTACAGTCCGGTGTGCCGTGACTGTACTTTGCAGTGAAGCAAAATTTGAAGTTTTCAATTGCAATGCAGTGAAATGCCCCGGTGCGCCGTGACTGTACTTTGCAGTGAAGCAAAATTTGAAATTTCAATTACTAACATTGTAATGCAGTGAAATGCTCCGTTGTGCCGTGACTGTACTTTGCAGTGAAGCCAATTTGAAATTTTCTTTGCATTAGAGAACTGAGTGTGGCTGCAAACGAGCGTGCGTTATGACGTTGAAAATTAATTAAAAACTGCGTCTCTGTATTATTGAGTATTGAGTCTTATGATAGGTGAACTCTACGGTACCTGTAACCATTATTTGAGTATTTAACAGTTCACTGGGCTTTATTCGTAGTGATAACGATCTAGAGTAATACATTTTGTTTAAATTAATTTCACTGTGAATTCGAGAAACTGCCAATGCAATTCCGAGCTTTTACTAATCGCCCATAACAGTAGCAAACTGCGATAAAAACGGAAAAAATATAACTCAGTACTTACTGCAGTGAGTGACAGAGAGCGCATTTTCTCAAAATCGACGAAAACGTGAAGTCACGGACAGACGGACGGACAGACGGACATGACGAGCACAACAGGGCATTTTTTCATAAATGAGAAAATGCGTTAAAAAGAGGAATTCCAAGAAAGTTGGGTTAAATCTATTTAAGTTAAAGCTCTTTTGGCAGAACAATTAATTTCCGATCAAATTTGTGTATGCAAAGCAATTTTTCGGCCATCACTGCCCTGCTCGAGGATTAAGACGTGAAGAGGGGCCACACACGCAATTGCTTAATAAGAGTCACGACGTACGTTGTGAGACGACATCGCTCCCAATTTAACGGTTGTTAACTTCAACGGTTTGGACAATCGACCTGCTATGGAAAACTATGAGCTGGACACTCTGAAGGTGGATAATTGAAGCTGTTTTCGGGGTCACATCAATTATTAAATATGATTTGAATTCACTGCGAGTAGCTTAAAGTAAGTTTAAAAAGTTTTGCGTTATATAAAGTCGAGCAAGGGAGTTCACATTCAACTTTTTATTGAGGAAGTCTACGATTAAAATAGTTCAGTTCTCAATGTAGCGTCGCACGAACTCTCCCTTGGTCTATTTAATAATAGGTAAAACTTTCGGGTTAATCTCGCTCAATATAATTTCGGTTAAACGAAAGCCATGGCCGTCCAGCAACATATTATAGGGTTCTATATAGGCAATCATATATATGCACTATCTGCACATACTTATATATGAGCGATCTTTGCACGTATTAATGTGATCTGCCCTTTTACATATATAGGTAATCTTTGCATTATATTTGCTCTATCAACACATGTATTTGTACTCCCAGCACATAAATGTGCGCTCTCAGCAGCATGTATATGTACTCCCTACACATTTAGGTGCGTTTTCTGCACACTCATAGATGTGCTACTGCTTCCTGTGCATATATGTGTTCCCTGTCATGCACATATGTACATTAATTCTCAAGATATGAACAAATCAGCGATGATAATAATCACCATAGTATTCAAAGTGTAATATAAATTACATACTTTTAAAGGTTATGAAATGGAAAGCATGTGCAAATAAGTATTAAACTGTAATACGCGAGATATGAAATTCAATCTGAGAAATTACCATTAGAAATGGGTATTTTGAATTCTTGAAGACGGATGCTAACAACTTTACTATATAATTAGTCCAATATTAGTACCCTCTATAGCTGCATGAATCAATATGGAACGTTTCGCAAGTAATGTGGTGAACTATAAAGCACTCTCTTTTTCAGGTAAAGAAATCTTTATTAATTATCATCTATCAAAAAAAAATTTTCAAACTCATAAATTATCTTTAGACCAGATCTGTAGACCTAAAAATTTTTGACGGCTTTAGCGGGCGAAAGTGATCAAATAAGCCAGTGTAACTGCTGAAATATTATGTCATTACTGATAATATGACCATATATATGGGCAGACATAAATGTATATTACTGACAAGATTAAGAACCCGAACTAATCAAATAAGCATAACTGACTACTCAAATAATCAAAATTAACTAGAAAAAAAAAACAGAGATAACTAATCTCATTTGCTAGAATTATCAGATAATGTAAGAAGAAATTATTTATGATACATCACCAGAAAATGATCGAAGGGAAGTGCGTGCAATTCCTGAAATGTCTTTACGCAGTCATCGTGATTTTCGCGTTTAATTGATGAAACGACAAGGCAATAAATCTCAAGGTATTTATCGAAGGTTATATCAACGACTATTTCATGTCAATGTCATGGCCATGCTCTGAAGGCTTACACTTCCTACCGGAACAACGAGAGCAACACAGGAATGTCTTTTCAAGACTTACGAAAAACAATATTCATTTGATTACTATACAGTAGTATATATAGACACTATACTGTACTGTCATATACGGTCTTATTTGTGTACAGCAACACAGCACTACTTGTGTACAGCAACTCGGCTGTACGGCTGTAAGGTAACCCCAACTTCATGCTGCTGTTTTGGTTCGTTCTCTCTGTATTTTGAATGCGATGACTGCAGTAAAGTTAACTCGATGAATGATGGGTAACTCATGCAGATCTCATATGGCGGCTGCGTTCACACTAGACGAATCCTTCCAGGATCGCTTGTAATTATTCATTCGAATATAAACTTTGACTGCGACATTCATGAATGCTTAAATTACAAACCGCAGTCGAAGAGAGAATGGTAAAAATTTATAGGTTTAAGACCTATAAATGCGACCTGTACAGTGGCTGGCAGTCGGACATCCTATAAGCTGACTTTCTGCCGATCAGTGGCTGACAGGCATCCACTCAGTGGGGCCAGCAGTCATCCAATCAGAGGCCAACAGTCGGCTATCCAGTGTCTGACAGTCAGGCATCCAGTGGCTGGCAGTTGAGGCCATCCAGTGGCAAACACTCATCAGAACATTGGCTGATATTCAGCCATTCCGTTTCTTATGGTCGGTTTTTCAGAGGCCATCGATAGCACGGGTTATATTTTGCACTAGGCAGCGTCACACTACGCAGTTCAATAACCATTAACAGCTGCGACACGTCTCGACCAAGCAAATTACGGAGCTGCAATTACGACTTACTGCGGAAAGCATCGATTGATGGACACACCGCGTTATATGGAGTCACGGCTGCCTCACCTCCTGCTGTTTGTACGGAAGAACCTCTTTGATGAACTCTGCACATGTAGAGTTTGATGAACTCTGCACATGTAGAGTTTTCATCGTAGATAATACAGAGAAAGCTCGGGGACATCTAATTTTTTTTTGTACAACCGAATTAGAGATACAAAGGTGAATAATGGTTACAAAATGGCCAAAAATATAGACAAAACAAGACAAATAAATACAAAAATTGGAAAACAAATACAAAATGTTAGATATATATTAAAATCGAGGAAAAATTGATATAGAATTGGAAAAATATGATCATGCCAGATACAATGTGTGTTGTTATGAATGGAACATGCTGATACATTTAACAATCTTTGAGGCATATTTCCAATTTTTGTTTTCTTTTCGCTGGGCTGAGCTCCTATGTAGGCCCCACTACCTTTTTTAAGGTATCAATTATAGTTCAGAATTACTTCAGGAACTGGTATAAATGTTACAACGTTCATGAACGTTTTCCAGCGATTTCCAGCTAGAAACCAATTGAAATAGTGTGAAAATGAGTGAGTTCATGAACGTTTTCCAGTAATTCCCATCGAAAAACCAATTGAAATGGTGTGAAAATAAGTTAAATTATAATTGTTGGGAGACGTTTTCCTGGGATTCAAGAATTGCTCGTAATGACCAATCAAATAGAAAAATATTTATTCTTCGTTGGTGATGATAAGCTCGTGAAAAAGTTATCTAAACAGCATGAACTGATAATCTGAACACCTGTTAAACAGAGCGAACTGTTATTCTGAACACCTTTTAACAGAGCGAACTGTTATTTTAAACACCTGTTGAACAGAGCGAACTGTTATTTTAAACACCTGTTGAACAGAGCGAACTGTTATTCTGAACACCTGTTAAACAGAGCGAACTGTTATTATGAACACCTGTTGAACAGAGCGAACTGTTATTTTAAACACCTGTTAAACAGAGCGAACTGTTATTTCAAACACCTGTTTAACAGAGCGAACATGGTATTCTGAACACCTGTTAAGCATAGCGAACTGTTACCATAAACACTTTTAAATTAAGAAACATCAACAACACAAAAATTCTGAATCAACTGCACCCTAACATATGAAATTTTAAAAAGTCAAGTTAAGTTAAAAAATAGTTAAGTCGAGTTACAGATCAGAAGCTGTTCAACAACTTTTGAGTAATATTAATTTTAGTTAGTGAAGGAATGGGGCAAAAAGTATATCTAACTCAGGATACGAAGTTCATGCACGGCCTCAAACCAATCTCGCAGAAATCTTTCATACATTTTTATTTTTTGAAGGAACCTCGCTGCACGAAATGTGATACTCAAATAATTTGGACACTACTTACTGAGAAAGTTCTGAAAAGTTCAACTTGCACAGTGCTGGTAACTTGAGCTAGAGGAGGAGCCGTAGACGGAGCTAACCCTCGCACCTGCCTCATGCCATGCTGGTATAGACACTGTTTTTTAATCCACTTTATATATGACAGTTATATGACAGTAGAATCTGTTGTGAGGGATCAATTGATCGATCATTTGACTGTGAATAATCTCCTATCTGGCTGTGAACATTGCTTCATTGCCGGTAGATCCTCCACAACTAAACGAGTGCATTCAGTGTACCAAGATTTTGCCTTCTGGAATAGATATTAATGTACTTAAATAGATCATAGATTTTTGCGTTCTCGAGCCTGTTCTATACTTTGCGCTTATAAACGATCTGTCAAAAGCTGTGTTTAGCGTGTGCCCGACGTATGCTGAAGTGATGGATGCGTCGATAACATTACAATTGCGAGTTGATCTTGACAGGAACATCCGGACAATTGGCGCCCGACCGTGTGATAAAGTGGCAGTGAAAATGAACTTTGAATATTGTGAAAATGATTATTCAAGAGAGTGCAAAGAACGATAGTGAAGAAGAAGAAGACGCTCCGCATATTAACGCTTTCAAAAATAGACTAGACAAAGTCATGCGAGAGCATATCTTAAGTTTTGAAATGCCTACAACCTTTAAGGTACTAAATTTAGTAGCTAGTTCAAACCAACGTCAGTAATGAAAATATCTTGTCATGAGGCTGGTTTTTATATCTCCTTTGAACCAAGTTACGAAAAGTAGACGAATTTGCCACAGGCAATGGGCCTATTTCTTCAACGCTAACATTTCAATTGTAATCTATTATATTCCATTCCAAGAGTCTTCTTTCCTCGATAAAATAGTCATCTATAAATACTAGACAGTCTTCCCGTTTTTTATCAGCTGGTTCAACCGAAAGCCGAAGTTATGACCTTCTCTGGAATTTATAATTTACAAAGGGATATATTTTCCATTTCTCCTATGTCTAAAAATTTTCTATCCATGTATCACCGCCATACATAATCATAAATGAAGATAATTCACTCTAAAATATCAGTTACTGGAAGATTTGCAAATATTATAAGGTACGGAGCAAATTTAAAAAATGAAAATGGCAACATTGATATATTATCAGTAATTCTTCGAATTATATTGACAGTGTGACTCTTAATTTTAATAAGATTTCTTTTGGTGCTGTCAAAAAAGTGTTAGAAATTTGTTCATGATCCTTGTCAATGAAGAATAATCGTACAACTGGCAGCCACGCAATTCATGCAGTTCGCTCGTAATCCCGTAAGTGAAATCGTGTTCCACTCTTCCTGTATTTTGCCAGTGCTGGAATAGCGATCGGGTGTGTTACTGTTAGGTGCCACAATCGTAATTATAATGTGAAACTTTATATTTATTATTTTTTAATGTTTAAAGTGAGTATCACTGATTCTCTGAGTAGGCATCAATAAATATATTATTCAGTTGTTACTTTGGCCCATGGCAAACTCATAATCATATTAACTATTGAGAAGAGTTGTTTACCAGTTTAGTTTTAGGACAATTAGGTATAGAGTTGTAGACACAGGTGTCCTGTAAAATTGTCGTTATAGCCTACTTTTCTATTTTTCTTAAATCTTAATGAGGGCTTTTGTTTAGCTGTTTAACTTTTTTCCCCAGGAAACCAATTATCAACTATATACCTAGCCTAATTGACTTGCACAATGCACATTTGCCAAACTAAATTGTATAGATGAATAGAATATTATTTTTTTTAATGTTTACATCTTAAATTTGGGAAGATGTTTCAAACTCAAAGCCTTATATACAATTTAGAATGCTACTAAGAAGATTTGGGGGTATTATTGCAGATTAACTACATCCAAAAAAAAGGGTGTTTTTTTTTTTAATTATATGTTTTTTGAGGTGTAGATTACGAATCTGAAATCCATTTTTGGCGGTCGGCATCGGAAAACCGATTTTTTTCGCGACTTACTAACATCGTAACATGGGGGTTACGTAACTTACGTTACCCACTCACCTTTATGGCTTTATTTACTAACATGCATAGTGGCAAACCAGAGCTTTTTTAGAATCAGTTCATTTTTAATTTCCTCATTTACTCGAGAAAATGGATTTCAGATTCGTAATCTACACCCCAAAAAACATATAATTAAAAAAAAACACCCTTTTTTTGGATGTAGTTAATCTGCAATAATACCGATTTGGGTTTGCAAAAATGAACTTTTTATTTACGCTTTGACTTTTAGTCTGGTAGTAAAATCTCTTAACATTCTCCTTAGTTAGACCTTAGTCCTTATGTTTTGAGGTTTCCTGATTTTTAGCTAATGATTGATATTATGATGTGCTTAATCATCATCCTCTTGAATCTTGCTTTCTGCCATTTTAGGAGCTTGAGTCTTTGAGATTTCCACAAAATGAATTGGTTTTTTTTTTTGTGCTAGTTATATTGTACATTGAAACCTCACAAAGTCACAACACTGTCAACACAATTTACAATTTTCTCTGAAAATTACAAATTTTAATTTAATAGCCTATCTGGCTTTGCAAATACATCCATTATGGACATAAAATCTAGAAAAATATTGAAAATTATTTCGAACTCTTCATATCAGCAGCAGAGCAGCCAAATAACATTTCTTCTGTATCTACATAGTGGTGCGTAATTGTTGTATGCATAAAGCATGCGTGTGCCAAAGGCCCGCTGGGCCAAAGGACAAATGGGTCTTTTTTTATTATGGGTGGTGACAATAAGGGGTTTGATTGGGAATTGGGATAGTGTTGGATGAAAAAGAGAAATTAAGCAAGTGAAAGACTAAGGGCTGAAGGTGTGGAAGCAAAGAATGGAGGGCAGGATGGAATTCTAAAATTTACAGTTCATATATTATTTTCGCTACACCTAGACCAGTTTTTCGATACAACATTATTTGAGGCAAAAAAAATTTCTCATTCACCAAATTTCCGTATCAAGAAAAATCATATATTATTGAAAGATAATTAAAGGCATACTGTACTGAGTAATGTGAGTATTACGTCTGTTCCTCCACAAACTGCTCGTGCGCGGCAGCGGGACGTAGAATTGATGGCCGGGATTGCGCGAACACGTGCATGATGAGAATAAATTTTCATTACATTGCACCAACTGTGCACAGCAATAGCTTAAAAAAAGTGAAAATGCGCGGGAAAATTCACCGAAAACATACATCATCCTGAGAGGCTGAGTGTGGGATGTACAGCACATTCTTATCTTATCTGCCCAACCTGCTTGGCAGTTGGCATATGGTCATTTTTGAATTAGTGGTACCTTTAAACCCTCCATTTTTTTTGTTTGCACACAATTGGAGGGATTTTTGACTTTTGAGAGGTAATAACACTGAACTGTCTGAACACATGATGAGCATCACCTGCATTGGCAGTGATCAATTCAATGGATCACATAGGTGACTAATGAAAAAGACCTGGTTTCCTCCAGCTGGTTTCCACTTTCCTGCTTCCTCTGTTACTCTGTGAAAACCCTCTCACCGTCTCATGCTTGTTTCAGCTTTCAGGTGCCAGCCTCCGCAGGTAACCACTGCACACTGGCAACCTGCTTTCACTGTGTAGGCTACGACCCTTACTGCTCATATTCTGTTGTGCTTAATCGCATAGTGGCAAAGCAGAGAGTTTTTTAGACTCTCCCTCGAGTTCATTTTTGAGTCCTATAAGTAGACCAGTAAAGTATCCTGGATACCAGCATTATCATACATAAGAAATCGGTTTAAATCTTGAGTAAATGAGGAAATTAAAAATGAACTGAACTGATTCTAAAAAAGCTCTGGTTTACCACTATGCTTAATCGGTTACGCCTGCTGTGACAGGTTGCCCGATGCCCATTGCTGCTAGTGTGACAGTGACACTGCGCAATTTACCAACAAATCCCATTCGAAGCAGGGCAGTGGGAGTGGTGGTCTCCTTCCTCCAGTCCAACAGGAATCCCGCTGCAAACCTGCAGCTAGCCGCTAGGCCTACTCACCTACCGACCCCATTCAGGCCCATTGATGCACCTTCTTTAGTTTCCTTCTGCGGAAATCGTCGCCAAATATTGGTAAATACGTCGACAACTACAAGATCATTTTATGGCGTTAATTTTATGCTGATGCGTCTCCGAAGACTTTCACTCACTCCCTGCACTGCAGTCTGCACGGCTGAACCCTGGGCCTGGCTTCTCAGTGAGACAGCGACCAGCGTTCAGTGAGCCGCCCACAGCTTCTCTTCTTGTTTGATGATTACTGGAGCTTTGGAGACCTGTCCATGTAGCTCCACGTCTGCAGGGGGTTTCAGTTGTTACAGCAGTCCCACCAGTCACACGACTGCTCCACAATTCAGAGACTGCAGCAGTCCCAGCAACTGTGTGCACATGAAGAATGTCATTAGCTTAAAGCATCATAAACATTGTGTCAATTGGTCAGCTACAGCTCATAAAATTGGGGAGTTTATCGTGTGAAGTTACCAGCGCCATCAGCCCGCTCTGGATCTGGAAAACAAGGCGAGTGTAAGTTTGGGGCTTCCTGTCTTTAATTAAAAACAGTGAATTGAGGGAGTCTGTGAAAATGACAATTTTTTCTTGATGTCTGAGGTTGTGTTGTGCCCACACCAATGCCTCATGGATGGCAAAGAGCTCTGGAGCCCACAGCTCCGGGTCCCCGGGACGGCGGCCCGGGAGCGCCGGACCGATCCGGGGTCCGCCAGTCCAGACATAATAATAGCGGTTTCAGCGTTTTAGTAGGCCGTAGGCCTGTCGCTAATTCTTAACATCGCAGAACATTCACAGCATTTTGCGGTCTCGAAAGTCGAAATCACAACTCACTGCTACAATTCTGCTTTGCTTCACCGCCTGGCCTCCTTGCCGATTCTGACCAGAAACTTGGCACAGAGCTGGGGTCGAACCCGTTCCTCTCTGCGTCAGTCATGGTACTCGGAACTGTAACCACTGGGCCACCCTGCCTCCCACTGGGCCATGATTTCCAATTTAGATTAGCTCGATCAAAAAATGTATTTTTCTGTGGTCTTGATGTGCTGGTCGGAGGAAACTTTTCTTGGTATATTTAAACATTGCATATGTAAAAATTTCAAGCTTTATCGACGTTTCAGATGATTTGCAGCCTTTTATTTCTTGTGGGCAACCTTAAATTCGGAAGGATTGGTTCTGGCAGTCTAATGCAGGCTGGTGACTCGCACAAATGCTTGGCGATTGTTTATTTCAGGCGGTTTCTGCATGTGTAGGGTGTGACCTAACACCGCCGGAGGTAAAGTGCGCGTGGTGTTGCTTTTATGTGTTGATCGGTTAGCATGTAGTATTCATCACTCCCGAGAATAAATGCAAAGACAGCTTGCATTTATGCGCAATGCCTATCTCTTTCGCTTCATTCCTCCTCTGGGTTGGGCGACAAGTGGCCTAGAGCGTTCTTTACTCCCTTCGTCTCCGTACTCTATTTTGCAATATGTAAAGCAAGGTGAATGCCTAAATAAAGAAAATTCCGTGTGATGTACATAAGATTCAGGTAGGGAGTTTGGCTGGGACGGTACATCAGTCAAACAATATCGCAGGTTTCCCCAAGGCCATAACGAGAACGAAATACTCGTGTGGAGTATAAAGGCCTGAACTTACGGGATTCTAACACTCATTAGTAGGTATGTACGGTGAAAGTCAGGCCTTATGATTCTGTTGTTACAGTGAATTTACAGCAACAGGTAAGAGAAACGTTACCGCAGCAATTTCTGGCTTGTGGTGGCCTAATGTCCTTGGCGGCGTCGCTTTTTGATCCTACGATGTCGGTTCTTCCTACCGTTAAGTTGCAACTGGCCCACATCGGGTCAGATTGTGTTCATCCTTCTGAGTAGGGAACGTGAGCTGGGTTTAGACCGTATAACGGCTGACCTGATACTCGTGAAATTATGACAGGTTTTTTGTCGCTTTTTAAAGTGAACAAATTGTTAGGTTTGGGACAACTTTCGAGTTGAATTTAAAAAGTTTGGGTTTTTAAAATTTGGTAACCCAAATTTAATAGTTGGGGTTGCCATCCACAATGATCACGGTAATTAATCAGGCCGGGTCATCTGCTCTTGATCGACTACTATAAAAATTTTGAGAAAATAAAAGGATCGCTTGAGTACAATTTTATGTACAAAACAAATTCAAGTACACAAGAGATTTCGATAAAAATATCATGATTCTACACATTCACTTCGGCTTAGTAGCTGAACACAAGACATTTATTTATTACATTATCTAAAATATGCACAGATCGTTAACAAACAACAAAGATCATTGTACAAATGAATGAAGACGACGATTAAAAACTTAATTATATTTAACGCAACTTCGTTCATACAAAAATTAGTTTCTTTATGAAATGTCTGGCTACCTGACCGTAAAATTCAAAACTTATTTTTCGAGGTATGGATGCAAAGAAGTGCAATAAAATCCCAACTAACAAATCAAAATTATTTAGTAACACAAAAAAATTTTACAGAAAAAACTTCATCTGAAATTTACATGCAAAATGTAAACAGATATTTCCTAGACAGCCTGTTCTAGGTCAGAACTCAAGAACCTCGAAAACCGGAACTTATCGAGTCATCTAACATTTTGAATGGAATTAAATTATCCCGAATAATACTTTTGAGATAAACCTGCAGACGAAATTCTTGAAATTTCACTTCAATATCGTGTAAAATATCGAAATTCAATATCATGTTATCCAGGTTAGTCCAGTTCTGTGGAGTTACACACGAATATGTTATAATTATCAGATTAAGTTATACCCACTGCGTTTTATAACGACCTCGTCCCCGATCAGCTAGTAACGATTGCCTCGAACGCTGCTGCCCTACCAACAGCGGTGCCCCTGGCAGGAAGCACCCCTCCCTGTATGCGTCACTGCCTGATTCACTGCAATAAAGTGGCCGCAGCCTCGGGCAAGTCGTATGACACACATCAGTCTACGGCACTTGCCGCCTTCGTTTGCAGGAAGCAAACATTAATTACCAGTTGAAAACGAATAGGGTAATTTACAATAATGCACGATTATCAATATTTTGATTCTATAAGAACATTACATTTCTCGAGAACTTACACCACGCAGCAGCCAGCATAATTGAATTGAATAATAATTACAATAGGCTTCATTAGGCCCCATTTCTTACGGTGTCAAAAGTCCACAATTATAGTCAGTTTGCACAGAGCAAAAATTCCAAATAAGCGAGAATTATTACACCTCGACCAATTCCAAGGATTTGCTCCCAGAAAGCACCAAGGCACCATCGCGCTAGTTCAAAATTTTTTGAAGCACTTTTCAGTGAGAACTCAAGGCTAGCTGTGGTCTTCATTTTACAACAGGAAGTGAATTACTTAATACAATATTTGACTTCAATTCCAGTAACTGTATTGTTCGCGCTGAGACATTGGCTGAAAAGCACACATCACGCAAGATGCAACAATTATTCTTTTGGTTTAATTAATAGTAATAATTCAATTCATGTTAATTAAAGATTGACCGAAAGATAGGTTTTGATTAGGCCACAATCTAGGCTTCTTTTACGCTCGAAACTTTAGACTTGGCTCCTTGCCGCCCTGTCAGTTTCTATGAGGCACTCCCTGACAAGTATCCTGGCATGCACGATGCCGCGTTTGAGCCGTTCAGCGCTGCTTTTGCTGCCAGCGTAGGTGGGGCGGATGTCTTTGCCCATCTCCTCGATGACTGCAAGCAGTTGCTGGTACTTGGACATACCGCCCGTGTTGGTGGTGGTCGTGGGTGCCGTCAACGTAGTGATCAGGTCTGTCTCTGGTGCTGCTTGTAGGCGAGCGAGAGCTTCTGCTTCCTGAATGAGAATGAGGATTTTAGGGCGCATGAATCAATGGAAATTATCACAACTGCTTACAATTGTCTACAGCTACAGGAGAATCTGAACGCTAAAGAAATTTTGTTAGCAAACATGTGTAAACAGCCAAAGGAACAACATTCTGAAATTTAGAAAATTTGAAACGTCAAAACTCATCCAAAACGCCCCTATGGAGGAGCAGACAGGTACCTACGTGTATAGAGCTTTTGACACCATTAGGCCATGAACCAAAATAACCATAGTCAATGCCACAATATGCAATTAATTCTTGACTGAAGTTAAGACGCTAATTGCCTGAACACATCTCCTGTAATGCTTCTTAGCTTAATCAGTAATTCTATCGGCCTAGTTTAAATGATTACATCAACTGTTGTGGACTAGTCGGCTGGTGACATAGCCAATTGTTGAGTCCGTACGTAGACTGTTGATTCACCAGTTTTTGCTGCATCAGATGGTACATGATATGGATAAGAACGTTTACCATTATTGAAAAGTACTCACATCCTTAACATAAAATACTGAATTGAAAAATGTAGGTATGCTTTTCTATCGGTATACATAGGAAGTCATGCTCTTGATAGAAATAAAACAAGCAAACGCTATACAAGTGGCATGGCACTTACATAAGCACACAAGAGTTCATAAAAATATTATGAGAAGTTATATAGAATTCTTGTGGCCACGATAAACACTCCAAAAAAATGTAAATATTACAGAACAAATCATTTTGTAAGCACTTATTTACTCGCCAACCAAGAATGCCTACGAAGTATTACTGATAACATCAGACTGTATCAACGGAGACCATCGTGTCCATGTGTGCAATCAAACATGTTGAAATACATTTTTGAATTCCCAGGGTAAATAAATGATTAGTTTGAAGGAAACTGAGCAGGATAAGATGTTCAAGAAAGTAGTGCCCATTTTTTAAGAGATGGTTAACTCATATGATAACTGCAGTAATAATAGTGGCGTGCGCAATCAACAATAACGAGAAAAAGGGACGCTGATGCACTCCTTGCAAACATTTAGCACTAATTATTAGCGTTTTTACTTGCTGTAATTGATATTAGCAAAATAGAAATTTAAGCACCATGGTTATTTTAGATTATGCTTCCACAAGATCATGACTACCGATAGTTATTTATACTAAACTTACTTTCTGAATGATTTTAGTTACCATCACATAAATCTATAACTACAAATTCCTCACCAGTTTTCGCAGCTCAGCCAAATCGGCTTTACTGAGTCCAGCAGCAGCAGCTGCAGCTTGCATCTGCTGGGCCTCGAGTTTGGTGAGCTGGGCGAGCGTGCCAGGGTCCAGTTTACCAACAATGCTAGGCTCAACCTTAACCAGCTGAGCTAGTGTGTGTATATCCAACTTGCTGAGCGTGTGTGAGTCAAGTTTAGCTATCTGTGCGAGCTGAGCGTCTAGTTTAGACATGGTCTGTGAGTCCATCTTGGCAAGCTGGGCTAGAGCATTGTTATCCAGAGTGCTGAGCGTCTGTATGTCCATTTTCAGAAGTTGGTTGATCGTCGTGTGGTCCAGCTTTGCCAGCATGTGCTGATCCAACTTTGCAAGATGAGCCACTGCAGCGGGATTCATTTTCATCAAAGTTTGAGAGTCAAGTTTTGCCATATTGGTATCCATCTTGGCCATCTTGTGGTGGTCCATCTTATTTGAACTAAGACTAGACTCAGGCTTGCTGTGCTGCCCTGCTGACATACTTTCCATCTTGCTGCTCTGATCAACTTTGACAAGCTGAGCTAGTGTGGCATGATCCAATTTAGACAAAGTGTGAGCATCCAACTTAGCCAACTGAGCCAAGGTATTCGGATCGAGCTTGGAGAGCAAATGAGGATCCATCTTGCTCAGCTGAGCCATCTGAGCAGAATCCATCTTATTGAGAGCATGAGCCGCCCTGGCCTGAGCCTGCATGAGTGCGTCGTGACGAACTAGTTGCGTCAGGGCTGTGTGGTCTAGTTTGGAGAGAGTGTGGGCATCAAGCTTGGCCAAGTGGTTCATAGTACTTGTATCCAATTTAGCCAGCATCATGGGGTCGAGCTTTGTAAGCTGATTTAAAGCAGCCTGATCAATCTTCTTCAGGATGTGAGGGTCAAGTTTAGCAAGCTGAGCTAGCATGGCCTGGTCGTTTTTGGACATGTTCATTGTGGTAGGAGAAGCAGCAGCAGCAGCTGCGGCAGCGGCAGCCGCCGCATCCACTTTCACAAGCTGTGTCAAGGTTGCATGGTCTAATTTACTAAAGCTGGCAGCATCGAGTTTGGAAAGCTGTGCCAATGTGTTAGGATCAAGCTTTGACAGCAAATTATGATCAAGTTTAGCCAGTAAGTTGGCTGTTGCAAGACTAGCTTCCTGCAACTTGGCTATGTATGCTGTGTCACTTTTGCTGTGGTGCGAGGAGTGTGGTGATGGCAGGCCTACCGAGAGAGAGGAATGAGGCACTGATGAGTGAGGAGAGGGGTAGGAGTGGGAAGAGTGGTCACTGGACTTCCCAGCACCAGATGAAGAGCTCATCAGCTTGACATCCACATCATTGCGGTAGCCAGCAGCTGCCACAGCAGCAGCCGCAGAAGATAGAGTTATGGGGTCTAAGCTGACACCCATCTTGGCCAAGAGGGCAAAGTCAATGGGAGGCTGTAGCTTTGCTAGTGATTCCATTGTGGCTTGTTGTGACGATGACAAGCCCTTGTCATGCCTGAAATAAAAGATTACTGTCAATCAAAGCTTTTACACTACAATTCCTAGCTAAAACAGTAATATACTACCAATTCAACAACCAAAAAAAGATGAGAGAAAAAAAGTAGTAGTGATTGTACCCAACAGGAAAAGTGTGGAAACGGAAGTCTTCTTTTTGCATTTTTACATTTCTTACGCCACCCCAGCACCACTATCAGCAGTGAGAAGCAAGAAACAGCATCGTGCATCAGCTGGCCCAAAGGGGGCAAATGCACGTTAGTCAAAGGTGGCAATACATCAGGGCCTGGGACTGCTATGACCAAAACATACACAAAGGATACAGTACTAAAGAATAATGTAAGTTGGAATGTGTCTCATACTACAAGTTGATAGATAGTGGAACAGGCACTTTAAGGACAGCAATAATACCCACAGCAATTTTGGGTATGATTATCACACTGTATCAGAAGAAATGACCAGATTATGCCAGCATTTAAATGTTTAAAGTTTTTTATGCGAAATTAAATAAGTAAATATATGGTATATTATTTGGCAGTTGGGCAGCAAATCTGTCAGAAGAAATATTTTGGCAGGTATAAAAACTACAACTCAATAGCTTAAGTATAGGAAATCAAAAATGCAGATTGTGTGTAATGTAGATATGTTGCTTGCAATTAATACACTAGACCTTAAAATATGAGCCATTGAGTCTACAAAATAGTATTTATACTGAGGAATTGAACAGATCCTCAAGTTGTTATGAGCAATAGTCAAAAATTTTTTGAGTGCAAATTATAGACGTTACTATATCTATATGATGAGCTATGATGTTAGGCAGTTAGAAAATAAAAAATTTAGCAGCACTAGGAGTATCTCCTATGGAACACAAGTTGAAATAGAAAAAAAGCAATTCAGATGTAAAAAGTGAAAAAGTAAGTAGAAAGGGCAGAAAATTATTAGGATATGGGCAGGTAATAAATAGCAATTTGGTGGCAATAATCCTCTACACACCCTTTATAGCACTTCTACCTTGCATAAAATAATGGAAGCAGACTTAGAGGCAAGACTGAAAGTGACGAGAATCCCTACCTAGGAATTGGTGGCAGGGAGTCAATAAGTGAGCTAAGAGAAGCAGAGTTGAAGGAAGAACTTGAGTAAAAGTCTCTATGAGAATCTAACTGCTTCTCTATGGCTCTTATAATCTTGGCTTCACTTCTCTTCTCTCGCATTCTAAGCCTGGCCTCCAGCCTCCTCATATGAATGGTCTTCTTCCTAAATCTTGGCATATCAATTTAGCTCATAACAAATCTGGAACTCGTTCTGTAAGAACACATGGTAAAAGTTAGCAGCATGACTAGAACTTGAATTTCAAGTACAGCAAGGCTTCTATCATGTTCCAACTCAGCTGTATTCAGTTATTAAAACAGAAAAAAAGTTATTCTGCAGAGTTGAGATCAGCATGACTTTCTAAAATCAGTTCCACTTGATGTTATGATTGAGTGAATAAATATTTTGATAAGGTCAATAGATAAATTATTTAATCTTTATTAATTAAAATATTAATAATCTTTACTTCACTCAATTGATGTATTGAGCTAACCTTTATATACTTGTCAGAATATCAAGATGAGGTAGAGAGTAATATAATTTTTTTTTTGTTAACTGGTTGAAATTATTTGATCAGAACTATAGTTTCATTCTGGAATCAAATATCAATAAAAATCAGCATATTTTACAGAAAAAGTCACTTTGGCCTGGATTATTATCAGTCGAGTGACTTGTGAAGAATACCTATATAAATACATGTTACAATATACACAGTTAAGGTTATTTTACATTTCACCAGAGGACTGAGGAGTACCTATATATAGATACTGGTAATTTGTATCACAGATTACCAGATTTTTAAGTAAATGCTTCAATTTAGTCAATAGCTAAAAGGGACTTTTAAGTAATCTGTCAGCTCAATGATATAGTTTTTTCAAAAATTTTATGCAAGATAATTTATCTAGCACTAATCTTATAGATCCATCAACAGCAAGAAAGCTCAGGGATTGCTCAGAAAATTTTATACCTTCTATGGGCTATGGTATAGTACTAGAATTGGCCCATGGTCAAAAGTCTAGGGACTTGGCTCTGCTCATCTCACCCACTTGACTGAAGGCTTTTAGTAATGACTAATATTTTAATAAATGATTTTTATGGACTTTGGAGTTGGTATATGACAAAAATAACATCAAACCTGAAGTTATTGTCTTGGAAAAACATACTGTGTTGGCAGGCCTACCGAGACAATCCAATCCTCCCAAAAAAACAATCCAATCCTCCCGGGAATACAATCCTCCCAAAAAAAATTTTCAGGGCTAAAATGTGTTTTTTACATTTTACTTTGTCTTTGAGAACATACAGTATACAAATTAAATTAATACAAAAGTTAAAATTGATCTTAAAGTTAAAGTTTAAGTTGGGGTTGGGCTAACATAAAATTGTAACAAATAATTTATGAAGTATATTTATCCAGCAATAAAAAAAATGCAGGAATACATGCAAATGAACTTTGTCTTTCATCATTTCATGTAAAGGAAATATCTGATGGTGACTTTTCATTGCATCACAATGGGCCTGGGGCCTGGAATGACTATAGGACAAGTTGGGGACTTGGGGTATTGAGGTGCCTAGTTATATCAAGATAATTTTTAATTAGCCATTTTCTTCAACATAAAATTGGCATGGGTTGTTTTTAGAGTTGAGCACTATACTGTATATGCAATATGCCCAAATTATCTAAGCAAATAGTAAAAATTTACCAATAAAATTTCCTATGTAAAGTGTAAACTGCAATTTAGAGTCATAGGTTATTTATTGTCTTCATTTCACATTTTAGTTAACAATTTTACATTAAAGTATTATATATATTCATATTGATATAGTTACCAATATATTTAATACAAATTTTATGCTAATAAATTTTTGTGACAAAGAGAAATTCATTTTAAACAATTTTCCTTTAGACTTTAGTTTATAGCTAGCCTAACTTTTTACTTTTAGAATAGAGAATTTGTAAATAATAAATGAATGATAAAATGTTCTCAGCCTCTCAGGGGCAGTTCATTTATCAAAAAATTTATTTGCGAGAATGAGCTTAGTGAACCAAACTTCTAAACTTAAAGTGTGTTCTACTGTTAGTGTTACCGTGTTACGAACTTAGGCTACGACGTCTGTTAGTGAGAACTGAGAAACAACTTTTTATGATTTACGAAATAAAAAAGATACAAGTCATTTAAAAGATGCTAACTATCGCTATCTAACAATTAACTCAATAACTTAAACTCATCTAGACGAACACTGGATGCTTGCATTGTCAAGTCAAGTGTGAACTGTGTAATTATCATAACCCAAACTAATAATAATGTCCCGTGCCGTCGGTGCCGACTGCCGACGCGTCTAAAAATTTGGGGCAAGCAAGTACAGTTTTCGATACAGTCTCTTGGTCTTGAGAACAAAAATTATAACACATCAAAATGAGGACCATCTAAACAAAATTTATCCCTAAATAAGAATATTAACTTTGCATAGATTATATTACTAGGATCTAACATTCCCAAGAATTTCACGCTTCATTAAAATTTGACGCTTTCGGCACAAGAGCCAAACCAGAGGAACGCGATAGTTAGCGTTCAAGTGAGCTCTTTTACTTGAAAAATGGGCAATTTGGATACGAAACAGAATTACATATATTATTACCTGCTACTTGAGGGTTGATTGCGAGAGTTCTGCATATTGGCCAAGGACAAATTTTCTCTCGTTATGCGATAACTGAACTTGCTACTACGCACAGACAATAGATAAACATACTATACTGGCGTATACTGACAACTGCATGAAAACGAACGCTTGGCATCGATACGGACGTTGCTTTCTCCTCCGAGGATGAAGCCACTAACTTTGCTGCAGCGATATCGCTTGCAGTATGTAATTCTTTTCAATGGACAGTACTGCAGATTACTGATACTAAAATTTTTAGTATATCTACTGAATAGCAACCGCAAAATTAATATTATCATACTAACATTTTAAAGCTTCTACAAGAAATTGAGAGTTGCAAGTCCGTTAGTTGAAAACAACAAACAGGAAAACAATTGACAATATTCGTTTAAGACATTTGAAGTCAACTATCATATGATCAAAGATGGGTTTTGAGATTAAACTATTTGAATTAATGGCAAGTATAACTGTCGCTACGCTTTGAGACACCGAATCGACACTTCAGCGAACTCGCCTGTGAGCTCGAAACTCTGGCACTCATAAATCCTTCAATAATGAACGGATTTTATTCAAATTTGAAATATAAGTAGATAATATCAGTAATTTGCGGACGAAATTTTTTCTGATTTTTACATCAATAACTTTTTTGTTAATGCGGAAAACCTAACTTCATTTTCAACTCTGGCACTCATAAATCCTTCAATTATGAACGGATTTTATTCAAATTTGAAATATAAGTAGATAATATCAGTAATTTGCGGACGGAATTTTTTTCACATTTTTACATCAATAAATTTTTTGTTAATACGGAAAACATAACTTCATTTTCAACTGTGGCACTCATAAATCCGTCAATTATGAACGGATTTTATTCAAATTTGAAATATAAGTAGATAATATCAGTAATTTGCAGACGGAATTTTTTCAAATTTTTACATCAATAACTTTTTTCTTAATACGGAAAACCTAACTTAATTTTCAACTCTGGCACTCATAAATCCTTCAGTAATGAATGGATTTTATTCAAATTTGAAATATAAGTGAATTATAAGTAGTAATTTGCGGACGGATTTTTTTCAAATTTTTACATTCGTTACTTTTTTATTATCACGGAAAACCTAACTTCACGTTCACCTCGCAGGTTAGGTCCTAGTCAGGTCAAGTTTCAGTATTTTGTGGCATTAACAAAAAGTAATTGACGTAAAAATCTGAAATAAATCCGTCCACAAATTACTGATATTATCTACTTATATTTCAAATTTGAATAAAATCCGTTCATTATTGACGGATTTATGAGTGCCACAGTTGAAAATTAAGTTAGGTTTTCCGTATTAACAAAAAAGTTATTGATGTAAAAATCAGAAAAAATTCCGTCCGCAAATTACTGATATCATCTACTTGTATTTCAAATTTGAATAAAATCCGTTCATTATTGAAGGATTTATGAGTGCCTGAGTTGAAAATGAAGTTAGGTTTTGCATTCGAGTTCGCAGGCCAGTTCGCACGCGAGTTCGCTGAAGTGTCGGACCGGTCTTTGGGACTGAGAACGAAAGACCCGAAAATCTTAAATTGTGTGGATGATAGAAATACGATGTACACGAGATTGTATGGAGATGACACGACCGATTTCGATTACAAAATAATATTTCATTGGGTTTCTGAATGCGCCTTAACATCCAGCTTGAACGCTAATAGGTTGGTAGACCTTCATTCAGATATAGATAACCCATCTCGTTCCGTTGGAAATTTATGTCTTATTTTTTACTTCAAGCTTCCTTTCCTAGCACAATTAATCATGTGGATGCAGTAGTACGCTGTTGTAAACGAGTCGACGCCTGCGCTAAACATTTATTACTTTTACGATGCAAATGTGCAAGACCTTTAAATGTTCCTCAACTAAAATAGGCTAAGAACCACTACTATCCTGAAGCAGTGCTGTTCAAACTGCATCAGAAATAATTTGTGTATATCATGGGAATTCAAGACAGAGAAAATATCATCCAAATCCTTCATCAATATTGAATACGACTATATCGTTCTTACCCAGTTTTTTTGTGCATTACACAATGAACACCAAGTGGAGTATTTCTTAACAACGCAAAATAGTATCGCTTTACTTTCTTCGTGAATCTATTCAAATTAACTTTGGAATTATGAGACCAGGAATGCAGAGAACATCCATAATGGAAACTCCTAAAACTCTTTGAGATTTTCTTAACAAATTTCCGATGAACTAAACTATGCATCATTCCCACAGAGGATATCCCATTTTTGCAGAATCCGGAGCGCTTACTTCGGGAACGGTCGATCAAGCATTAACCTAACACCAAACGATATAGAATACCAAGGTTTAATGAAACAAAATATGCCTCAGGAATGAATAAAGTAATTAAAAAATATTCTAGTCTACGGTACGAAATACTATAGTCAAATTTGAAGCATTCCGAAAAAGAGACAAGACTGTCGTAGTTACGCCCGTAGAAATTAATAACTCTGAACTGCATGTAACATACTTGTTGCCATCGAGAAATATCATAACATCATTTAAATCAGATGACATCATTATATATAAAACTAAATGAAAGATTTCTTTCGAATCAAATAAGTTTCCACATTGAACGTAAAACGGCAATTCCCACACATAATCCGATCTGATAAAACTAGAGAATAGCGAGACCGGAACGACGAATTCAATTAAAGCCTTCAAAAGTAAAGCTAATGTTAAACCATCAAATGTTCCTGGCTCAAGATCAGAAAACGAGCTACCTAACGAAAAGTGAGCCCTAGAGTAAGCCGTTCAATTCCCGTAATAAATGCATTTCCAGTTTCAGATTAACATGATGCAATCGTGCAAAATTTCCTCCCAAAATAATTCTAACAACTAATTGGTTGGCGGTGAGAGGAATTTTCTCCGGGCAGGCCTTTTTACATCACTAGAAATTTCGAATTGTGGGTCCCTAGAATGTTATTAGTGCAGAAAGCACCACGTAAAAAAATCAACTGATGATGTCTTAAACGGCGAACCGACAAATCCAGTTGCTCCTTACTCTCATAATTTACCCTATCGACAAAATAATTTCCATGTCTAATATTCCGTTAATGGAGGAAAGTTAGAAGGGCATGTGATGGGCTTCGAATGATAATAATGTAATTCATAAGGCACATTTGTTCATAAATGCGAAATCGTATTGAAATGTAATGAACACAAATAACAGCAAAATTCGTCGCTTAAAAAGTACACACCTAGCCAGCACGTTGCACTTCATGCTCTTTGGAGAGCATAACAAACGTTTCTCAGTATCCTAACTTTATTAACAATATAACGTAAGTAGACGGTAAATTATTAACAATATAACGTGAGTAGACGGTAAATTCATCAGTGACACGTTGCAAAAGCCTTTTGCTTTCTTCTGAAAAATATCAAAATGGCAATAGCCCTGCCGGCTTATAAGGAAAGCGATAACATGCATGCAGCACGGATTCTATAAAACATACGCGTGAAAAAAAAAAACGTTCTCTTCATCGCCAATTGCTCAGTTCAATCGCAAACACCAAATTTTACGCATGGTGTGAACGAAATTCCTTAGAGTAAAACATAAATAGTGAGTAAGAAATAATAATTCGGGGAAAAAATCGGGTCAAGGAGCATGAATAATGTAGCAATAATGTATGAGATATCCAACTTCAATAATATAAAGAAAATTTATGGAGTGGAACGTAGTACTACAGGAATGTTGGTGAGAAATCAAACCAATAAAAAGGAACAACGTAGTCGATATCAGGTAAACGTAATTTACAGCATCCGGCCTCACAGAGATATGCAAGAAAAATGTTGACACAAATATTTATGTAAGCAAGTTATTCATGGCACTCATGACGGGAATGAAACATGGGCTACCTTATTCATTAATAAATTTATATCACTATTGGAAAAGAATCCTGTAACATGAACTGAAAAATGTAAGAGGATTGAGAATAGCGAAATTGCCAAACCAGCATTAAAGAAATTCAGGCAAAAGTTTTAATCCCAACTGTACAGGCGAACAACATTTGCTCCGGTTGTTGTAGAGTATTCAGTCACAATAATTACAAATAAATCAAAATAATCTTAAACGATTAAAAGTAACATTTCCAACAGTTTGTTTATATACGAGTTCATCGCATGATATTGTGCAGGCCTTTATAATTGTCCACGCATTGTGACTAACGGCAGACGTGGGATGTTTAGATTTTATTTGGAATGTAAGCCTCAGAATTTATAAGTTAAACTATAGTTATAGTTGTACAATGTACATGTAATTTGATTCATGCAAATATTATTCTCATCTATGATATTAAGGTCATGAAAAAAAGATGTTGATCTCCTAAACAGTGCAAATAGAATGCCATTTTGTACAACACTCTGCTGAGCTACGCTTGAACGTCAACATCAGGAAGGCTTAGCAGAGGAGAGGTAAGACAAATTTTATGGCCGAGTCAACTTCTCAGCAGAGATTTTGTGCAAGAAAAAAATCAGAATAAATACTTAAGGTAGATAATCGAACTTATAGTCAAAAATATTAAAAAATGTTACATGAAAGTACAACAGGTGCTTTATGAAAGACGAGGTGGCAGACTTGCCGCTTGAGGTTGAGTTATTCATAAAAAATATATATTCATCAACAAATTCTGCTAGTTTTTCCAAGTGTAGATCTACAGGACAGGACTTAAACTTCAACAACTACAGATTTATCCGCCGAATATTTGTGCAATATATAAATTACCGAAATAAATCTGGCGCACGACCGCGTCTGAGTATTGACAAGCATGGAAGCCCGTTCACTCATGGTTCACTAGCGGCCAAGAAGGTAAAAAAAAAAACATTTTTCAGAGGAATACATAACCATTTTGTATCTTGGCACAAAAAAAGAGGTGCGAAGATAGTTTCCTGCAAGATTGCAGGACGAAGAGCTGCCACCACAGCATAAGTCATTATAAACATCACGAATGAAATAAAAGCGTGAGAAAGAACAGCCCAACATGTGCGACAATTGAAGCTTATTATCATTTATTGTGTTGATTAGCGGTTTTCGCGAGTTCTTCTAGCTGCATTGACAAATTAGGCATAGCAAGACCTCATGAAAGAGAGCCGTGGTTTCTCTTGAACTATGGCCATGTTTCAAGATAACACACGCACCACATAGCCATGATGAGTGGACGGAAAAGCAAGGCACATTTGTTTCTTTTTAATGCAATAAAAAAAAGTTAGGCCACACACCCATACTTCTAGAGAGCAGTCATAAGGCACATCAATAAGGAAGCTAAACATTTCCGTAACAAGTGATCTAAAAATGTGTACCTATAGGAATGATGAGTTTTATACTATTTATTGCTACAAAATTAGTGAGAAAATCGTTTTTTTAACCTAATGTAGAAAAATGAACGAGAAAGAAGATGAATATGATAAAAATCAGACACTGAATCACGTAAGCGACTGAGAAACGTTCAACAAACATTCAGTAAACAACATTCAATGAGAAAGTTCAATAACTCTCATTAAAGAGAGGTATGGGAGTTAACAACACTTACATTTAGGAATATCTTTAACTAATACTGAGTATATTTCTCTTGATTAAACTAGTCGGAAGGTTTCGAGCGCGATAAACTACCTCGACAGCTGGGATATTGGTCGTGAGCATCGTGGCATATACAATGCTTGGTAGATAACATGGTGGAAAGGTTCGTTTGTCTATAACGTCATTAAAAAACGATACCAAGCCTTATAATATATATGAAAATAACGTATCGAATCTAATTATCTCATTCACAACGGAAATTGTGACAATGAATAGCGTTTATTTTTGACACGTAATTCACAATTAAACATCTTGTATATTTAATATTGGCTTTGTAACGAATAAAAATTTGAAGACATCATGCTAAATTTAAAATCTCAAAATTACTCGCACGTCCGTTACACAATAAAACACTTCAAATATTTGTCCTCCATCCATCCTACCATTAGTGTTCCCAGATTCTCAAAGTCTTAAAGTGCTCACGAATTCACGAGATGTGACGCAATAGTTACTCATAAATATCAATTTTTGTACCACTTGATTAAAAACCGAGTTTGTTGACAACTTAATTTTAATACACATGAACGAAATATGGTGCAATTTCCGCAGGTCAACGATTAAGGCTGAGATTCTTGCAAGACTTAAATGTTTTTGATGTCAATACGAAGAGAAGGTTCATCTGTTGAGATCTGACGGTGCTTCTTCCAACTTACGCCAAACCACCTGCAGGATATGAAGTCGACGTCTAATTAATTCACCTCACACACCCAGGACAAAATCAAATTAGCATTTTATGATAAAAGGAAAATAAGCCAATATAACTGAAAATACCGGCACTAACTAGGTTGCTGAAATTAACTGGATTGAATAGAAGAAGCTGATACTGCGCGCAATGGCCCATAAAATCACAAAATATATCAGAGGCATCTAACTGAATAAACGGTCTATCAAGGCAATATAGGTAGTTAATAATATTGTCTTTATTTGCTTATGAAGCTTATGAGGCATTCATAATAAATCGTTCTTAAAGCTTGCATCAGAATCCACGTTCAGCAAGACAGAGTGACACTTTCCATCACTACTCACATTACACATCTGGTGCAGCAAGGCAGAACAACACCTGCCATCACAACTCACATTACACATCTGGTGCAGCAAGACAGAGCAACACCTGCCATCACAACTCACATTACACATCTGGTGCAGCAAGGCTTTCTCGTTGTCAGTGAGGGCGCCATCTTTCTCTTTGGACGCCATGTGGGAGCGAGCTGGTGGCGGATCCAGAGGGTCCAGCTGGGCCTGCAGGTTTGGATGCGGAGAACTTGACGCGCTAACGCTGCCTCGGCCTTTTGGTAGGTGTCTGCAGGTGTGAACAGTAGTCAGCAAGCAATATAAAATAGACTTAATTTCAGACTTACCAGATTTTCCTTTACATCATCATTCAATGGGATGCCAACGCATTTTTATGAGGACAGAAATTGATTTAGTGCTGGCGATATAGCATTTTTTTTAGTACATAATTATATTTGCTGGAATATTCTTGAACAAGTTTTCATGAATATAACATACAAGAGCATATATAATGCAAACAAGAGAATAATTATCACCGGGGGTGCGAAATAGAAGAAGCCTTGTGCTGGGTGACGATGGTGGCAGACTGAGGGCGCGGGTGTGGAGGAGGACGGTGGTTGGAAGGAGCGCTGAAGGCGGACAGCGGAGCTGGGGGCGCTCCTGAGAGCTGCTCCTGCACCTCAAGCACCCGCAGCGCCGCAGCCACGGCAGGAGGCCGGCACACCAGCGGCGGGGAGAGCAGGTCGTCCTCAGACTCATAAGATCCTGTAACGGTTCCGTAACTATTACAAGTGAACACTACAAATTCCGTGAAAAAATATGATAAAATTAACATCAGGCGAAGATAAAGCTTAATATAAGGCTGGAAAAGTTGAAATAATTTCTACATAAAAGGAAACAAATGTGCCACACAGTTTACGAAAGACTCGTCGAAAGTGTGACATATAATAATTCAAGAACGAAATACAAGAAGTGGAAAGAAAGCTTCTACAGGTAGGGATGGAAAAGTAGACCACCAGGGAAGTCATACGAATGGTTGATTGAAGTTGTTTAACTTTAGTGACACTCTCAAATAATTAAATTTTGATCATAGAAAGCACTAAAAACACACCTAAACGTTTTTACATCATGCTTGACAATTCAACCTTGCTCTCTTAAATCATTATTCAATGAGGCTTTTCATGTCATGGGTTTTGTATATTTTTCAGCCGGATCTGCTCCGACTCAGGCTAAATTTACACTCATCTAAATAAACAAAATTCCCACTTACAAATTTTAATCTAGTTTAGACAGCAACATTCATTTTCTTGTGGAATCCTTTTTGTGGTTCCGGTACAACAACAATAATGTCGCTCCGTCATCAGCCGCCCAACTCCATGGTCTCTATAATAGGCTATGATATTTCACAAATTTCACTTCATAATTCATCATTAGCAGTAAACAAAAATGTCATCCTTCTAATTGCTTAGCACGTGAAAGCAGCATTAGACAAAACAACACATAGTCAATAGCGCTCTACTATTAAATGACAAAGGAGTTAGTTCCGTAGTTGCTAGCGCTTCAGGTCGAGCTATCTCGCGCCGAAAGTCTCATCGGACATTATTGGCTAGGGGTAGATTACATCACTTGTATTTGGTGTTGTGCGGATCATATGTAGTCAAATGCATTGACTGCCCTCAAGTACTCCACGAGTCGGTCAACATTAGGTATAGTTCCCTCGCTCTGGTTGGGCCAAAATACTTTTTAGGTTTACGTCGGGGTTGTCTTGGCATGGGTAAGGGAAAAATTGCCGCCGGGCATCACCGTAAGACGGACATTCACAGAGGAAGAAATGACAAAGGAAATAGCAGTCATAAAGTTACAGGAAAAAAACGCACCGAGGGGAGCGGGAGCAATGCCGAGGTCCATAGCCCTGAGGTGGTGTGAGAGGGAGTAAGGGGGAGGGTAAGGAGGTCGCTTGCTTGCACCAGCCCCTCCATCTTCCCCTTTGTGCCTCGCCCCTCCAGCCTCAGCTGGTCTTCTTATTCCTCCAGATTCCAGAGTTTGGAGCCGGGTCTCCAGCGATCTGATATACCACAGCACTTGCTCTGCACAAGATTTTATGATTTAAGTAATGCTAACATGAATGTGATTGAGATTATATCAACATATATAATAACATGGATATCACTATATACCTAACCCAGTAGTCAACATAATGGTTTTCCACATGAATAATAAATAATCCTGCAGACAGCTGGGATTCACCAGACATTCAATTTTTGACATAAACAAGAATGATCAAGAAATAAAATAGCAATTTTTAAAGAATAACTGAATTATATGTAGTGGGGCAACACCAATGAAGCTCATTAATACGTTTTGAACCATCGAGAAAGAAAACCTATGAAAGACCTATGTAAGAAGATGCTCATTTGAATACTTAACATCAAGTATGTTGCGACAGAAATGTAAGTAGAAGTATCTATTGTGAAATTTTCCAGAGCATTAGTGAAGTAGAAAACTCACCATTGAAGGGTGTTCTTTGTCTGCCATCATCCAAGAGCCGCTCTCTCGAGCCTGCTCTGCTGAGCCCCAAAGAAGGAGACCCACCAGTTCCTCCGTCGTCGTAGCTTGCAGCGCCCTGCAGCTCCAGCAGAACCTGAGACGGCCACTCATAATTGTTACACTTCCTTTACAACTCATCACTTTTGTGACCTCTATAAATCCAACTAGTAGAAAGGAAGTAGCACCATTATTTAGCATGGCTGAATTAAATATACTTCTATTTAGTACTCAACTTTAACTAACTGCAAATTTATTCATAAAATATCTTCCGAAAATTGAATTGCATCTCTGCTGGCTGACACATCATTGATGACAAGCGCATGAGGCGACCACACCTGTTGATGGTGGGACGGTGTTGGAGTGGTGGCATT
Organism: Hyalella azteca; assembly: GCF_000764305.2. Classification (NCBI taxonomy): domain Eukaryota; kingdom Metazoa; phylum Arthropoda; class Malacostraca; order Amphipoda; family Hyalellidae; genus Hyalella; species Hyalella azteca. The sequence continues at coordinate 55,879 of NW_025940651.1, forward strand.
AGATGCCGAGTGCGGTGACTCTGCTTCATTATTATTCAGAGCTTCGTCAGGATGTGTGGAAGACGATGACCCGTCACCATCGTCCCGAGCCTGCAAAGGCCGGCCACAGTTGCCGCACGTCGCGTTGCTGCGCTCCTCGTCAAGGTATAAACAAAGCTCCTGCAACACATATCTGCATTAGAACGAATCAAGTTCAGAATGAAGTGATGCTAATACTAACTACTGTTACACAAAACGTGAGTGTTGATGTTACTCTTCCAACAAAGGGAGAACTGAGACTGGTCCTGTCATAAGAAGTGATATTGTAATAGAGCCTCCAACACAGGAATACAATACAATATTGTATTGAACTAATACAAGTTTAGCATCACAAGATGGCAATACCTCAGTAAATGAGACAACGGCAACATTATTAAAGCTTCGATGACTTGCTTCATGATACGTTTTACAACACACCACAAGCACAAAGAAGACTAACTGCAACTTTAATTATAATATGGAGGAATAATTACAACTGCATCGCTATTCTTTAACTTCATGCGTTAATATTAACTATTTAAACTAAACCCTTGTTGGATTGCAGAAGTACAACCACTACTTCAAAGCTCAAAACATTTATGAAGTATTACAATGATGCAGTTCACAAGAAGTTAATTCAACTCAAACTTTGAAATTGAAATCACAGCAATGAAGTCCAAACCTTAAGCTCAAGGTTATCAGTGATGAGATGCTGCTGTCGCACTTCAAGCTCCCTCAGTTTGTTTTGGTAGGCAGTTACTTCTTGCCTCATAACAGAAGCGGTGTAGCGGCCAAAGCGCTGCCACTCACGCGCAAGCTTGCGTCCCTTCTGACGATCGTCGTCAAGAAAGCAGCACAAATCTCGTAGCTCCTGTCAAAGTATTAGAATTAAGTCTGAGAGAGCACTAAGTCAAGGAATGAGAAATTAAGCAAAGAAATCTATATAATATACAGAAACTGCAAGTTTAATTTAGAGCACCTTCTCCTGTAATATATATGCAATATATATAGGAAGAAATTACATAGATAATGCAATTGGGATCAATTTGGCATTTAATGATCACTCTGAACTAGTTTTCCAGCAGTAGTTAGTACAAATTTAAAGTAATGGAATCTCAACTAAATAGGGAAAGACCTGGTTGTCATCTGTGAGCCGTTGTAAGTGGTCTTTGAGAGAGCGCAGCTCTTGAGCCAAATTTGCACCTTCAGGCAACCTGACCTCTGCTCCCTCAACCTTGCGGCTGGCATAAGCCTTTGTTTCTCCTTGACTTGGTCTTTCTGCCCCTTGCGAGTAGAGCGGCGCTTCGAGGTATCCTGTAGGTCGGGTGGCTCCAGAACTCTGGATTGCAGGTCGGATCTCAGTTGATTTGTTATAAGCTGGATCACGGCCCCCATACGGAACATTGTGATGGTGTGGCACTGCCTCCACGTCAGGATGGTGTGGTGTGCCTACAGGGACTTGCTGATGGGATGACCCCGCTTGAGTAAGCTTGTGAGGGCCATGAACGGAGGTGTGTTTGTTGTGGTGCTGAGGTGGGGGAGGTCCAGAATAAGATCTTTGTTGAGAGCCACTTGCTCCTTGGTGTGCTTGGTAATGCCATGACTGAGGAATTGAGGAAGATGAAGAATGTGGTTGGTTAGGAATAGAAGAAGATGAGGTATGCTGTTGATGAGGAATTGAAGAAGTATGCTGCTGGTGAGGAATTGAAGAAGAGGTGTGCTGCTGGTGAGGAACTGAAGATGATGAGGAATGCTGTTGGTGAGGTATTGAAGATGAGGTAAGCGATTTGTGAGGAATTGAAGACGCTGAATGCTGTTGGTGAGGAACTGAAGATGTTGGATGTTGTGGGTATGGAATTGAAGAGGCCAAAGAGTGTTGCTGATGATGGCTGGATGAAGGATACCGAAGGGAAGCATGTGGGGGACCAGGATGTGCGACAGGAGGGGGAGGAGGAGGTGGATGAGCAGCCAGGGTATCAGGAGTGGACATTCCAGGGTTGAGACCAAGACGTCATTACCTGCAAAAAATTCAGTGACATTAACTTTCTTCAAAATTTTGCTTGTTGCTGACAAGAAAAACAAAACAATTCTCCAACAATTCCAATGAAACTACAAATGATGTGCCATTTTTTATTGAACTGACATCTTCAATGCAATCAAAAAGCTTCAAGCTGAAATTTCATTCATCAATCCATGTCACAAGCAATTGATTGTACAAAGTAAATAACATTAATTTTTAGCTGCCCAATAATTCAGCGACTTTCCAGAAATTTCAACTCATTTCGTGAACCATACCGAATATCATGTACAATAAAATATGATAACAATAAACAAATAAAATCAATATGTAGGTACCTCAATCCAAAACAAAATGGCGGCCATTTCCGCATGACGGGATATTAAGGGAAACCCCTAATACCCATAATAAGGGACACCTCTAAAACTCATTTACAGTAGGACCTCAGTTAACAAAGGCTCCAGTTAACAAAAACAATCAATTAACAACAAAGAATTTTGATTAACGTGAACCGGGGCTACTCGGGACAGTTTTGAGCGTTTTTTTGTTAATAACTGTTAATAACTTCTTATGATGAAATATTTCATAAACAAGTTTAGGCTCATTTTATAGCGCTTTGCAAGGGCTATCGCATGGCATTGTCAAAAAAATTCCATATGCTATTCATAAGGTGCCAGAAGCAAAAAAAGGAGTTTCCCGTGTAGCCCCGTTGAACGGGGCTACTCGGGACACTGGGAATAAAACTTCATTTCAAAACATTTAAAGCATGCAGAGTGTACTCATCCATTACTAACAGTACTCTGAAGTCCTCCTCTTTCATTGTAGATGATGTAGAGGTAGAATAAATGACATTTTCTGTAATTTTTACTCATTTTTCCTTTATTTATATGATATTGCCATTACATTAATTACCGTATTATTGATGTGACATTATCGTATTATTGATGCGATATTGCCGTATCCATGAACATGCCATTGAGCATTGACAACAACCTTGTCCACTGCAAGCTTCATATCAGCAGCCTTACAGCATTTTTTCTGTACCTATCTACAGGATGGCTTGTAATTTCACAACATTTTAATTGGGTTAAGTAAATTTACTATAAAAAAGATCGTGAAAAACATACCTGAAACAGAAAGGAATGTTTTAGTGACAACCATCATATGTTTTGGAGAAATAAATCATAGTTTAGGTCAATTACTTTTCATTCTATGATGCCTGGTGCACAATTCTATATATGACATTTTATGCACAATTTTGCGATGACCAATGATGCACTAATTTTTTGATAAGTGCAATTTTTCGCTGAGCAAGGTAAATGTAATAAATATTCTTTGTTTTTAATCAATTTTTTCTTAACTGGAGCCTTTGCTAACAGAGGTTCTACTGTTCATGCATTTTTGGGGGTGTCCCGAATAGCCCCGGGGGGGGTGGCCAGAGTAGCCCTGCTGTGCGGAAATGGCCGCCATTTTTTTTTTTTTTTGGAATGAGATAGGACAATTCCATCAATTACATTTTCAAGCCTGACACCTGGGTGCATCTTTTATGTAAGTAAAATTTTTTAATATGGCGAATATTTTTTTTGCTACAGACCTTAGCAGAAGTGACTTTTCAAAATAACATCTTTCACCATTTTTTTCAGGAATTTTTCGAAGCTAGTAAATGTAGTATTTTTCGACTTCCTTTATACTACATAGATAGGAAAAATGTTGAAGTTTATGCCACTATATTTAGTTTTGCAATATTCCAATTAGTTTTGCTACTATAACAGTTTACGCCGTGTCAGAGGACTGTCCCGAGTAGCCCCACCCGTCCCGAGTAGCCCCGGTTGATGGTACATTTAGTTTACCTTGCTCAGCAAAAAACAATTTCACTAAACAAAAAAAAAAAAACGAATCTTCGATCATCACAAAATTGTGCATAGAGTGTCATAGATAGAATAGTGCAGGTGGCAATATAGAATGAAAAGTACCATCAAACGGGGTAAAAAGGGATGGATTTGAGCGTTTTTTGTTAATAACTTCTTACCATGAAACATTTCAGAAACAAGTTTAGGCTCATTTTATAGCTCTTTGCGAGGGCTGTCCAATGGTATCTTCAAAAAAATTCCATACGCTATTCGTAAGGTGCCAGACGCAAAATAAAACTGTCCCGATTTAACCCTCAAAGCGGGGTAATCCAGGACACTTGCAATAAAAGTTAATTTTAAAACATTTGAAGCATGCAGAGTGTACTCATCCATTACTAACAGTACTTTGAAGTCCTCCTCTTTCATTGTAGATGATGTAGATGTAAAATAAATGACATTTTCTGTGATTTTTACTTGTTTTTCCTTTATTGATATTATATTACCATATTCATTAATTACCGTATTATTAATGTGATATTACTGTATCTATGGACATGCCATTGAGCATTGACAACAACCTTGTCCACTGCAAGCTTCATATCAGCAGCCATGTAGCATTTCTTAAGTATCTGTAGCATACGGGATGGTTTGTAATTTCGCACAATTTTAATTGAGTCAAATGATTTCACTATAACAAGAAAGATCGTGAAAAACATACCTGAAACAGAAAATAGTGTTTTATTAACAACCATCATATGTTTTGGAGAAATAAATCATAGTTTAGGTCAATTACTTTTCATTCTATGATGCCCGGTGCACAATTCTATTTATAGCATTCTATATACAATTTTGTGATGACCATTGAGGCACTAATTTTTCGATAAGTGAATTTTTTTTCACTGAGCGAGGTAAAGGTAATCAAAATTCTTTGTTGTTAATCAACTTTTTTGTTAACTGGAACCTTTGCTGAGGTTCTACTGTAAATGCATTTTTAAGGGTGTCCCTAATTACCCCCGGGGGGTGTCCCGAGTAGCCCCGCCATGCGAAAATGGCTGCCATTTTTTTTGGAATGAGATATGCAAATTCAGTCAATTGCGTTTTCAAGCCAACACCTGGGTGCAACTTTTATGTAAGTAAAATTTTTTAATACATCGAATATTTTTTTTGCTCCAGACCTTAGCAGAGGTACTTTTCCAAAATCGCACTTTTCACACTTTTTTTCAGCGATTTTTTAGAGATAGTAAATGTTTGATTTCTTGACTAGCTTTATACATAATAGATAGTAAAAATGTTGAAGTTTACACCACAATTTTTAGTTTTGTAATATTTTGATTCGTTTAGCTGCTACAACATTTCTATGAAATGTCGGAGGCGCGTACCGATTTACCCCGCCCATCCCTTTTTACCCCGTTTGACGGCAATTAACCTAAACTGATTACTTTCTAGAAAAATATAATGGCAGATGGTTGTCACTAAAATATTCCATTCTGTTTTCAGGTAAATTTTTTATATTTTTTTTGTTATAGTTAATTCACTTGACTCAATTAAAATGGTGCAAAATTACAAGCCATCCTGTAAGCTTACAGTTGAAATTGAAACTGGGGTGTGTGGTGACCTCCAGTCACGACCTTTAAATTGGTCATACATGCTGCATGAAAAACTTCTACTAGCATCAAAAAATTAAAAGTTCACACTCGTATGTTAACAAAAAAGTTTAAGGGGAGCATCTAGGGTAAAATTTATCTCGGCTATTCACAGACGGATCACTCTTTAACTTGGTACACATATGTAAAACAGAATTCTAAGACATTTTTGTTTGTGTGAATTTTTTGAAAAAAAATAAAAGAAAACGTAAAATTCTTAGAAAACGGCCAAACAGGGGGGTACTGTAGAAATCTATCTCCTCCTAGGATTTGCAAGCTACAACATCGAGACACATATCATTCGATGCGTAAAGACCATATCTACAAACGTCACTTAGCGGTTTTTTGGATTTCTCATTTTTGTGGGTGTGGGAGCATTTTTTTCCAATATTTTTTGAAATTTTTCGATTTTACCCCCGCCCTCCCCCACTTTTTGCAAAATAAAATCCGAACTATAACGAAATTGGAAAAACGACAAAGTGACGTTTGTAGATCTTTCATTTTCTAATCGAATAGTATATGTCTCATGGATGTAGCTTCGAAACTCTAGGAGGAGATAGGTTTGCAGTGACAATAAGTTAACTTTTCAGTAGAGCCCATCAAAGTCCCACGTGCATCGGAATAGGCACTCAATGTAGCAAGGATACAAAACTAAATGTTACTGGAGCTTGATTCCAGTCAAGGATGGTGGGAGCGACTGCATGCACACCTCCTCATACGACGCCAGGCAGGTAACTAAGGTACACTTCAAGCAGACACTATTTAAAGTGCTCACAACAAATTTCCTCCCATTCTACTTGTTAAAGAACTACCCCACCCCCCTCCCTTTCATGATATGTCGTAAACGCATAAATCAATGTACAGAGATGGTTTTGGTACTGTTGGATAGGTCAGAATGTCAGCTTTAAGATGAGACTAAAAACCGGAAAAGCCAAAATCCAAAATTTTACCACGCTCCCCTTAATTAAACCATATTCACAGGCAATCACAGCAGTCCCAAGAAAAAAATATGAAACTTAACAATTTTGTTATGCAACATCCTAAAAAATAAAACAATGCGCTAAAACAATTTGGCACAGTCACATATGTCTTCCCACCATCCCCTCTCTCAACCCTTAACTCCTCAAGAGTCAAGACCACACTCTTATCATCCTCCTCCTCTCCCTCATCCTCCACAAGTTTTCCAAAATATCTCTTCAAACTCTCAAAGATAGCCGCACTTGCTCCCTCAGACAGACCCGTAATTATTGCCATTAACTCTTGGCTTGTTCTCTCATGCCCCGCCTTGTTAATCTCACCTCTCTCACTCAGAATCACCCCCATCACAGACAGCGCTCTGCTCTCTCTCATACGCCACACATTCCATCAACAAGTGCTCCACAGTTTCCTTCTCATCCCCAACATTCCATCAACAAGTGCTCCACAGTTTCCTTCTCATCCCTTCTCATCACACATAAAATATTTATCTTCTCTCCTTTCATTCCACCTGTATGTACGTCCATTCACACCTAGCACCCCTGCCCTAACACAAAACAGAAGGTCCCCACCTCTACTACCGCCATACATAGGCCTACATTCATTTTTTCATACATAGGCCTTTCCCTCCATCAGTGTGGAATTCTGTATAGGTAATATATTCTCATGTCAATTTAAGAAAACGTATCGAAATACCAACCCTACCACCGTTGTAGCGGTTCGATCAACTGGGGTTCCACAAAACCTATGTGGATATGAGCCCCCTTACCCCATGAGACTATCCCACTCAAGATGATTAGACTGAATTTGGGACAATGAAAATGATTGAGATTAAATTTAGCAAGCGGGTATTAAGCTTCAGCAAGAAGCAGGACACTTACTCCATACAGTATAGCAAAAGGGAACACAAAGCATAACACCAGACTTAATGCTGTAATGCAAATGTCAAAATGTAAACACTCAAAGCAAAGAAACACTCAATTACTGTAAAAGCAACCAAAGATTTACCAAGATCATAAGCCAAATTGGGTGCAATTTAGTTAAAGCATGAAAATGGGTAGGACAGGAAATTAATGCATCATATTAGCAGTTCACTGCAACTCACCCTTAAGGAGCGTTGAAGTTGCTTAGGAAACAGGAGTATGTGGAAGAACCAGAGTATCGACAGTTTGGCAAGCAGGATTAGGTTGACAATCACTTCAAGGTAAATTGGAATTCAGGCAATGGATGCAGACATTGATAGACAATCAGGTGCAGATAGGCACAAGTTCAAGCATGACCATGCTGGTGCATGTTAAAGGTAGGCTCTTTTTCACTGGCAACACTGGACACGTGTATTGGTAAAGCCAATAACAAAGATATATGTCTGAAACAAACACAGAAGAAACACACACATTATTAATAACAAAACAAAATTTAAACCACTCCTTCTAAAGGAGAAAACCAGATGATATTAGGAGGCATGACCTAGAAATAAGAAAATACACTATGATACAATACAGCTAATGTTCTGCGGCCCTCTTCATACCTCCCCCCCTAGTGCTGATCAAGGGAAGCACGAAAATAGCATTGACAGAGGACGCAGAACAATATTATGGACATTCCAAACAACAGGACTTCACTTCTCAGTTTCCCTTACAGTTCTTTTCCAGGTTGAGTTAAGTCACTTTCCTTCACCACACTTGAACTTGATAGCTCTGCCAGATTAGGTTGATTCAATGTCCCAAAGGCTTGGCTCCTGCGGCGATATTCCTTGATTATATCGTTTGCCTCTTTCAATGATTTCCACACTGGACTAAGACTAATGCGTCGTACTGGCACTCGGCTCCGCAGGGTTGTAACCCTGGGAGGGGTTTGCTGGAATCCACCGAAGTCAGGAGTCGCATCCTCTCCTACTGGTATTGCAGTATCATGGCAAACTGGTGATGTCTGGTGTGGAGGGACTAGGGACTCCATCCTAAGATCTCCACCAGGTTGCACTTCAGCAGTGGTTACTGGAGAAAGGGGTACTTGGAAACCACTGAAATCAGCTGGTGGATTATCTTCCGGAGACCACACAATATTGGGATACATTTCCGATGCTTGTGGTGTTGATTGTTTTCCTTGTTCCAGGTTCTCAAACATGATTTCAGCAGCATCTTCACTTTTCTCAGGTGATTGTTCATTCGTTTTCAGAGCAGGGTTTTGTTCCTCACAAATCACTGGGGTGGTAAATCTAGGAACCTCAGAATGGGCTGCAGATTCCTTTGGAAGTTCCTCCTGATTTCTCACAGGTTGAGAGACCTCAGACTCCTTTTCACTCTGCAGATGTGTGTTTAACTGCTTTAGTCAGACTAAATCCTAATTTTGCACTTCTGGTTTGTTAGCTAGACAGACTAAAGTTTCAACTACTCTTGACACAACAACATGATTCCCTCACTGATGTATGGGGCATTCATGAGTGGATTATGAAAGACAACTGGTCCTACTAAGTCGCACAAGTCATTAAATAGACTTCTATACTCCTAGTCACACTAGTATACTAATCGGTAATTATACTCCTAGAAACAACTAGAAAATTGGTCTAAGTCACATATGTCTGGATTCATAGTATCTAGGAAAAGCACAAGGTTCATCAACTTCAAGTTGGTATCTAAATCAAATTTTGGTTCATAGGTGTAATCTCTTATCTTCTTTCTTGATGGCCAGGAATTGGTTGAGTGATCATCGGTTCTCATCAAGAAGACTGTAGTTCCACACCAACCGCTCCTAAACGTCAAATAAATGCGTTCATAAGAACTAGCCTTCTAGAAATATTGACATCAGGAGGATGTTTAAACTGTTATGTCACACACAAAGTCATCAATGCATTAGTTTCAGAAGCAAAGTTATTCAAGGGTCGACACAACATGGTTTAAGTAAGCAAAAATGAAAATTGTGCAATAAAAGGGACAAGATTGACATGAGAACCAGTGAAAACCATCCTTCATTCTATAAACAGGCATGAATAACTGGAAAACATTTGTTAAGAGCTCAGCAAAGACAAATATAAGCATGGTGACATTTTAATGAGCTGGAATGCACTGTACTCACCAAAATGGAGCATCAGGATGGGAATCATGGGATTAGCAAGCAGAAATGTAGATCAAATCATGCAATAAAGCATCTTAAACAGGCTTTTGATGGTCAGAAAAGAATCAGGTGCAACAAGTGAATTTCCAATTCAGCAAGCAGAGATGCAGATTAATCAAAAGTGCACATCATATGGACTTGCAAGAATTTTGTCTCAGTAACTTTTACTCTGCTTAAATATTACAATAAGGGAAACAAGATACAAGATTAATAACATGCACATGACACTCGAAAGATAATGAAATAAAACATGAAATACATTAAGGTACAATTGTAAATGAATGATTCTACTGGGTACTATAGCTAATGTTCTGCGGCCCTCTTCATACCTCCCCCCCTAGTGCTGATCAAGGGAAGCACGAAATTAGCCTTGGCAGAGGACGCAGAACTACAATATGGACATTCCAAATAACAGGACTTCATTTGCCAGTTTCTCCTACATTTCCTTTCCATGAGGATTCAAGTCATTTTCCTTTTCCACACTTGAACGTGATAGCTCTGCCAGATTAGGTCGATTCAATGTCCTAAAGGCTTGGCTCCTGTGGCGAAATTCCTTGATCATATCGTTTGCTTCTTCCAATGATTTCCATACTGGGCTAAGACTAATGTGTCGTACTGGCCCTCGGCTCCGCAGGGTTGTAACCCTGGGAGGGGTTTGCTGGAATCCACTGAAGTCAGGAGTCGCATCCTCTCCTACTGGTATTGCAGTATCATGGCAAACTGGTGATGTCTGGCATGGAGGGACTAGGGACTCCATCATAGGCTCTCCACCAGGTTTCACTTCAGCAGTGGTCACTGGAGAAAGGGGTACTTGGAAACCACTGAAATCTGCTGGTGGATTGTCTTCCGGAGACCACACAATATTGGGATACATTTCTGATGCTTGTGGCGTTGATTGTTTTCCTTGTTCCAGGTTCTCAAACATGATTTCAGCAGCATTTTCACTTTCTTTAGGTGATTGTTCATTCGTTTTCAGAGTAGGGTTTTGTTCCTCGCAAATCACTGGGGCGGTAAGTATAGGAACCTCAGAATGGGCTGCAGATTCCTTTGGAAGTTCCTCCTGATTTCTCACAGGTTGAGAGACCTCAGATTCCTTTTCACTCTGCAGATGTGTCTCTAACTGCTTCAAGTAGGCCTGAGTCTCATCTAGTATTTCCAAGGCAGAACTCAACAATGTATCCTGCCACATTGCTTGACTTTCTCTGAGAAGTTGCTGACGAGGGTGAAGAACAGAGATATCAATCTGCTGTTCTTGTTGGAATGATATAAAATATTATAAATTCTGCTCTTCCTTCATCTACTGGAGTGGAATGGGTAAATTCCCTTGGTGGTGGAGAACAGCTAGACTGGACCACACCAGGTTCTTCTGGCTATGGTGCTGGAAGAGTGTCACTGGTCTGGAAGCCAAGAAATGGCTCTTCACCTGAAGCTGTACTTGGTGGTGACACTCTAGGTTGCTGTCTGGTCAGGAGGTCTGGGTTTGAGTGTTCAGGATTTTTCCTCCTGGGCGGTGCTTTTGCTGGGCTAAACCCAGAGAAGTCAAGGCATCCTGATGATGAGGAAGAAACCAGTTCATGATGGTCCTCTTTGCCTTGGCTGCTCTCCTCAGTGGTGGAAGACTCATAGGCTTGATGAGATGTATCTTTCTGCCTAGCTAGTACCTTATAAGAGGGATGCTCTTGTAAATACATGGGAGCGTCCACCCAAAGTTTCAGCTGGGAATGGTGAACTTTACACTGCTTTTTAGTAGAAGAGTTTATTGTTTCAATCACATAAGTAACTGAGTTTGGGTTGGTTTTGACAATCCTGAAGGGTCCTTCATACCTGGGTTTGAATTTGTTACTTGTACTGTGTCCAAGGTGATGAATTTTCTTTAGGATAAGTTCACCCACTTGGAAAGGAGAAAAACTTGGGTGACCAACTCTCCAGTGCTCCTGTGTTGGCTTGGGGATTACCGGGGTGCTCTTGATCTTGTGTGAGGAACGCAAGAGATAGTCTGACGGTGACATCTTGAGCTTGGAGTGCCAAGAGTTGTTATAGGCTACCACAACCTTTGCCAAATTATCCACCCAGCAAGATGGATTGTCCTCACCAAGGCATCGCAATAACTCTGAAACAGTGCGGTTAACCCTTTCAACAAGGCCATTGGATGAGGGTTTGTATGGGGTAGAGAAGACGTGTTGCCTACTCGCTGCTCTCAGTTCCTACAGCATTTTTGTGCTTCCTGGACATTATGTGCTTTTTCAACTCGGAAGGCTTGTTACATGTACCGTATAATCATTACATAGCAGGCATTCATATACCTTTTTGTTATGTGTCGACAGCATGTGTTTTATATAATCAGATTTGTTTCTGGCTGAAAATTGACACACATTACATGTCTTGAATGAGTCCACTGAAAACGACCTGTTTGCGTTGTGGCTGTTCGTGGGTGGGGAAACACTACGCTCCCTTTCCTCACACGCGGAGCCAGAGCGGATGAGAGTAGAGCGTGAAGGGCGTGTAGAGCGTGAAGGGCGTGTAGAGCGCTCGCAGCTCACCTGCCCACTCTTCCCAGATGAGGTGGCACACTCCTGCAACAAGGTGACTTGTTGCCCCTCTTCCTCCGTTGAGTCCCGGCTCAGGTGTGATGCCGAGGAGCGCTCCTGCTCTAGCAGTTCTGAAGTCATCTTGACCTCCTCCCCGATGGTTGATATGGCTGTTTTAGCTCTTGCAAATATTTCTTCTTGACGCTGCAGACGGTCCTTGTAGAGCTGAATCTGAGTGGCGCTGTGCTGCACCTTGCGCTGCACCTTGCGCTGCTCCTCCAGGAGCAATTGGTATATTGCTTCTTTTTCGTTTTTTTCTTCTTTGACCTTTTCGTGCAGCTTTACCTGCCTTGGTAAAGGCAGGCCTTTGACTGAAGGCCTTTACCTGCCTTAGACTGTAGATCTAAAGGTCCCCGGTTCGATCCCGGGTCTGGGCACCAAATTATGTGGCGGTTCCCGGTAAGCCCGCACAAATATGCGAGACTGTAACTCTTGAGACCTTGGTCATGGAACAAATACTGAATGTGGTCAGAAGGAGTCACATTCAGGAAGGCATAAAACATGGAAAACACTAAACAATTTACTACTAACAAAACACAAAATACAAAATGGCAGATACAACAATAAATGAATGGTACCTAGTCTAACTGGAACACTAGCGGTGGTGTCAGTTCAGCCCACTTGGTGGTCTGGGTAAAGTACTCTAATGAGTGGACCACTGAGGCCTCTCAGCGTTTCAGTTTCAGGTAATTACAAGATAATAGAAAAGTGACAAATAAAAAAATAGTTATTAACAGCTTCTGCTGCCAGATAATAACATCTTACTCAAACCTTAGCCAAGGCCAACTATGGTTTTAACAACCATAAATCAAGTAGTAACCATCACAGGCTTTAGGTACAAGCCAAGGAGTGATAGTTGGCAAGGCAGAACTTGACCACTGGTGGAGGGATGGAGATCAA
>NW_025940652.1:0-3354 GCF_000764305.2 Hyalella azteca
AATAGATCTATATACAAATATTGTTACCATTAATGATATTTATGATTTTAAATTCATTTGTATATTTTTTGTGGCAGCACTGAACGAAACTGCTGGGGGCAAATGACTGCAGATCTGGCACGTCACGCTTTGGTGGGGAACTTCCCGGACCACTATCCGTTCTCGCAGCCCGGCCAATCTTCATATGCCCATGCAATAATATACGTTGCGTTAACTTAATAGAGCAAAGAAAAATTTAGGAAATATAACTTTGTTTCATTGCCATCTCTAGCCCCCACGCGCTTAGTTTTCGTTTTCTATATATTCAGATCAGGGAACAAATGAAACTGTCGGTATTTGCCTGGATGTTCATATATATGACTTACTTGAATTGGTCACAGTGCATTTGACTGCGAAGGGTTTCCATCGTTTCCTAACACGCGCCTTCTGCTCAGATAAATTATTTAATCTAATCTCTGGAGGCCACCAAACATAAATAGCTTCATTTTGTTTGACCAGCCATTCTGAGGGAACTACCTGACACAAATTCTCTTCAAAGAAAATGCCTACAAACTGTTTATACATGACTAAAATTCTGTAGAAACACAGCCAGGCATCAGTGCACATCAGTGAAGCCTTCAAGTCTGCTAACAGTATCAGTACCGTCAACTGGGGTGACTTCGGCTACACCTACAACAGAAACAAATGGCAGCGAAACAAAATAACGAACGTTGGCCAAAGTGACTGAGGTGACTTTGGCCACCGGGGTGACTTTGGCCTACGTTTATTATTTTGTTTTTCTGCCATTTGTTTTTTGTAGGTGTGGCCGAAGTCACCCCTGGTGGCCGAAGTCATCCCAGTTGACGGTAGTTAAAATTTTCAAGCACCCCATCCAAGCTTGATGGCCAAGAAAGTATTTTCCTCCTGTTTGCCACAAAACTTTTCGTGCCGAAGAAACTTAACTTTAAACTTATTGCTCGTTATTGGTGAATCACATACTTTCAGCTACTTTAATTTTGCATATCGAAAAAAAATCGAAGTAGTGAAAATACTTTCTTCTTAGTGGTTGGGGACTGGCATTTACATAATTATATATTTTTTTTCATACAGCAGAATATATAAAATCTCAAGGAAATTAATATTATCATTATTAAATAAATATTCTAACATTCAAATTCGAAAAAACACAAAGTTGTCGCAAATGAGATTGAAAAAAATTCATCAAAGAGTATTCACACACTATATATAGAATAAACCTATCAGACATACTATATTTAGACTAAAACTTTCAGAGAAAAATCAAGCCAAGTGCAATATTGTGCGTTACTCGTGTCAAATAAGATGATGCATAGTAAATAGCAATATCTGTGGCTTCATCTGTGGTTATGTGAATTACAAATAAGTCCTATAATCTTGGGTTATGCAAGATTAGGCAGACAACAATATCTATTACTTTGTTTTCAACAAAAAACTATTCTAATTATAAATAAAAATTTTGTTGGGCTATCTATATAGCTGTCAACTTTTTATTTATCTTATCATCAGCTTCAACAATTCTACGTTTTTTCTGCCTAGTAGACAGTTCATTGTATGATTTCTGTTCCATGCTTAATACAATTTGAAAATTATATTCAATAATAATCATAATATCAATGATAATAAATATTGATCACTTCAAATTTTATTATTGTTAAGAAACTGGATTACTGTTATCATGTTATGCATGAGTAATTTAAAAACAAAGGCTCTAAATTATAAATTAATTTTTTCTTATATGGTAGCATGAAAATTAATAATAATAAAAACTCACTTAATTCAATTAAAGTATAAAGAATTTTTCCATGTAAACAGCATATTTAACGCAGTTAACTTAGCCAAAATCCATGTATTTCTATAATATACTTGTTTTTTCAATCTATATATGATATTTCAGTAAATTCATCAATCGCATCAAGATGCCGACAACCCATGACTCATACCTGAAGAAAGAACCAATTTTGAAATTATTTAACAGTAAAACATGTAAATTTATACTTGGGAAATATTTCAAACACAGCATTTTTAATTCTTTGGACATAGTTTCAGAAGCACTACCAAAATAGGGCAATGTGCAATAAATAATTTTCTTACTATCGCATTCAGTCACAGTTTCAGAAAATTTGTTAGATAAGAAGCGTTTGATTTTACTATACACAAGGCCATTCAAGTTATACCGTAAAAAGTCAACATATACACAGGAGAAATATGACATTCATAACAGAAACGATAGTTCGTAATCTAGACTAGGTACGTGTTACCGGGAGCATAACTTAACCGAGTGTACGATGATTACCAGTATATTATCTAGCACAAAAGTTTTCAAAAAATTCAAGGTCCACAGTTAAAACAGTCTATGCATCAACATGATGGGAAGCCTCAGCCTGAGGAGAGTCATCAAAAATTTGATTATTGTAATTTTATTAATTAAAGAAGTCAACCAAAATATGCTTTATTGAATAAGCTCCCGAAAAAAATCTACAATATGTACGGAATTGCGACTGTACTTTTGGTATACAAGTAGATGCACCATATGAAAAAAACATGTCATACCGGCCGTCGCACACTTCGAGAAATTAATTCTAATAACGGTGATTTTCCTAACACAAAGAAAATTAAAATTTGGCTGATCCCAAAAATGTCTCCGTATAATTACCACGCGAGTAAATACATCGATTAGAAATGACTAGGTATAATCCGAAGACACAAATTCAGATCACAAATCCGCCGATCTTGTTGTACGACTTGGAGTTGAGGGGTTGGTAGGAGTTGCGCGATTTGTGGTTGGCTTAGTTGCGTCCTTCCTACTTCAGCGCTGCCCCGACCAGCCAATTGCTCCTGCACAATATAAAAATTTATACAATAAATACTACAAAACGTAGAATGAAAATCAGTTGCATTTTTTGTTCTCGATCACATCGAATCATAACCTGGAACCTTAGCAAACATTGAGTCTCAGGAAACATTGAGTCTCGGACATCACTGAGTCTCGGCAAACACTGAGTCTCGGCAAACAATGAGTCTCGGCAAACAATGAGTCTCGGCAAACACTGAGTCTCGGCAAGCACCGAGTCTCAGCAAACATGGAGTCTCGGCAAACACTGAGTCTCAGCAAACATGGAGTCTCAGCAAACATGGAGTCTCAGCAAAACATGGAGTCTCAGCAAACATGGAGTCTTAGCAAACATGGAGTCTTAGCAAATAGGAGTCTTAGCAAACATGGAGTCCTAGCAATCATGGAGTCTTAGTAAACAAGGAGTCTTAGCAAACATGGAGTCTTAGCAAACATGGAGTCTTAGCAAACATGGAGTCTTAGCAAACATGGAGTCTTAGCAAACA